>NC_056728.1:1339496829-1339589329 GCF_019279795.1 Protopterus annectens | reverse complement strand
TTTTGTTTAGCAAATGTCTAACAGTGTCTGTGCTATAAATTCTGAAATAAAAGTTTTAAATTAAATCCAAATATCTCTAATTATTGTGGAAGTAAAGAAGAAAATAGTGTGTCCACTGACAGGCTTGAACCGTGTTTATGGTAACCGGGGAGAAACAGCCAAGTAACCAGACAGTGGAATGGCAATGGGGAGAACTGCTGCTTTGCGGGGAGGGGGCTAGTAGGCTGCTGAGGGTCCTAAATCCATTAACTTGCCTAGGGCCCCATTTGACCATGATCCAGTTCGACTTCCACATACATGCATACAAATGTGTCACACATGCAACAAAGATGCACAAATGCATCACATATGTATAAACATACGCGCATCAAGACGTGCACTCTCCACTTGCTTTCTATTGCCTACATTACCCTAAGAAATACATAACACACACACACACACACACACACACACACACACACACACACACACACACACACACACACACACACACACACACACACACACACACACACACACACAAAAGCAGGTAAATGTTCTTCACAGCAATTTATTTACCATTCCTTCTAAAACATGAAGCTTGCTTTTTAAGTACTTTAGCATAATGTGAAAGGTCTGCTGACCATTCCCCAGCTAAAAATTATCATAAAGTGTTTTTTTCACAGATGGATGCAATATGATTTGATAATGCAGCCCTAATGAAACATTGCCATCATTTTATGATACAGTAAACTCTATGCTCTTCAAAGTCTTTAGAGCTTGAGAGACATGTCCACAGATGCTTGGTCCAAATGCCATCCAAAGTGACAAAATAGACTTCTACTCTTTCTGCTGTCTCAACAGCTGTCATCATTTGCTCTCATGACTAATGAAACTAAATATTACTGTTTTTTTTTTAATTCCGCAGTCATTCTTGGACTAAGAAAAAACAAGTAAGTCTACAATCATTTTCTTCTGCTGATTTAGACTCTCTTATAGAGACAAAATCTCATTTGCCTCGGGTACAATTGAGCCTGAACAAGCCATTCACTAGCAACTCAAGTTGTAAAACAGTCTGAAGTGTGGTTCCTGTACAATAATTCTCAATCAACAGTGCACAGGCATACCACTCAACCTCTTAGCACAAGAAATCTGGACAAAGGCAAAAATAATGGGGGAGCACAGGCCCAAAAATAGCAATTATTTTTAAATATTGTTCTTATAAACTTAGCAAGTTCATAGAATAATTTGTATTAGCATATATTTTCTTAAGGATAGGAAGTCTGAAATTCAAATGTGTGTCATTATTTAGTGACTTCAGTCCTCAATGATTTGCCAGAACATTTTATAAGGAGCAGATCATAAATATGATGAAAAGAATCTGGACATTCTGCAAAAATCTGGATAGTTAAAAGGTATGGAAAGAGATTACTGGGGAAGGTTTGGGAGTTTTAGTCACTGGATTAGAACAATAACAGGATGACAGTACCTTTATTGGCTCATGCAAAACATATCTGATTGAACTCTTACACATTTGATCTACAATATAGATAAGCTGGCAAAATGGTCAGCTCAACGACTGCAAACAGTCCTATTTAAGGATACACTTGAGGTAATATCAACTCTTCCCTTGATGTCCTCTTTTTCATCCACCCAATGTAGCTTTTAATGTTCTGAAGCCATGAGCATTTTCTTAATCAAGTGGAAATAACCTGCAAGTATGGTAACTGCACAGCTCCAAAAGTCCTCAGTGTAGTTCAAAAAAAGCAAGAGCTAGCAAAACAGTGACAATAAGGTTTATTGTAATACAATAAGGAGAGCAAACAGAACGGTTTCGGCTAAATAGTTATTAAGCCTTCATCAGTGTATCAATGTTTCTTCACAGATACTCCCCTTAAATAGTAGTTCGTCCACCTGGAGGTTGTTTAAGGAAATTACACTTGTATAAAAATACACATATAATAGTGTTAGAAATATTCATTAAGTCCTGGGGGAAATAATCCCCAAGTTTAACAATCCATTTTTTCTTTTTGTTAATAAGGAATTGATGCCAGCCTGATTTGTTATTATTATTATTACCCTGTATTTTATCTATAATGGTAAAATGAAAATTGGCATTGGGGTGTTTCTTTGTGTGTTTGTATATCGCATTACTGATTCTCTTGGTCCTAATATCACTTAAATGCTCCAAAATTCTGAATTTGAATGGTCTTGAGGTTTGGCTCACATAAAAGGCAGAGCAACTGCATGTGGCCAAGTAAATTAACCATTCTGATTGACAATTAGTAAAGTGATGTTGAATATATTTGCCACTGTTCCTGCTAGAAAACTCCTTAGTTTTAAAAATACTTTTGCAGTGTGTGCAGTGTCCACATGGAAAACAGCCCTATAGAGCCCTGCCCTCTATAGTTGTCTGTATATGATGTGTGTCTGAGGTATGTATGCGTTTATAGTGACTCATATGTGAGCCCAAATTTTTACCTTTCTTGAAAGAGAAATGACACGTCTCATCTAAGATGTCCCTGAGCCTATTATCGGCTAGAAGAATATTCCAATGTCTGCGTACAATATTAGTGAGGACGTCTGTATTCCTGCCATATGTAGTGATAAGTCTTATGGGTAAGTTCTGTTTTTCCAGTTTGTCCTTGTATTGTAATAATGCAGACCTGTCATGTTCGGATGCCCAATGTTTGGCTCGATATATATCCCGTATTTTGTAACGTCTCTGCTTAAATCTCTCAACAAGATCTTTCTCATATATATAATGAGTATTAGCATCTGAGCATATCCTTTTAATTCTTAGAAACTGTGAAAATTTTTCTACATATGTGAGATGGATGAAAGCTGGTGGCATGGAGTAAGGAATTGAATTGGGGATGTTTCCTATATACTTCAGTAGAAAGAGTGTGGTCAGCATTCCGTGTTACCATTACATCCAAAAATGTAATGCTCTTGATATCAAAAGAGACAGTAAACTCATTCCCCCACTTGTAATGATTAAGGTATTCAACAAATTCCTGAAGATAGATACTATCAGATCTCCATACCAACCAGCAATCATCCAAGTATCTCCTCCATATGTCAATCTTTTCCAAATAGATGTTAGGAGCCTGATCATAAATAAGTTGTTCTTCAATATAGGCCATGAAGAGATCGGCATATATGGATGCAAAGGAGGCTCCCATGGCAGTGCCATTCAACTGTAGATAACATGATTCCTGGAAGTAAAACACATTTTTGGTCAAAATATATTCTGTTAAGCAAACCAGGAATGTGTTAAAACCCAGTGGATATAATTCGGACTTTGTAAGCCAATACTCAAGAGCCTCCAAGCCCGCCCAATGAGAGATACTAGTGTACAATGCAGAAACACCCAAAGTACACATAAGCCACCCAGCCTCCAACTGCATGTCTGAGATAATCCTCAGAAATTCGGTGGTATCTTGTATTCTAGCCCTTACATTTCTAAGTAAGGGCATGAGATGTAGTGTCAAGAATTGGAAAAGAGGTTCTGTGATGGATGCTCTGCCAGAGACGATTGGTCTCCCTGGTGAATTTTGCATATTTTTGTGAATTTTTGGTAAAAAATAAATATATTGACTAAAGGAATCCCTGACTGTAAGGTGGTGTAATATGTCATCTGTGATGATACCCCCTTCTCTAGCAAGACGAAGGAAATCATCAATCTGTTTCTTGAAACCTTTGGTAGGAGCACATACCATATGTGTGTAGTACATTTATTTGAAAGTTGTTGCATGGCTTCATCTTGGTATTGTATCATGTCCTGTATGACAATGGCATCACCCTTGTCTGCTGGCAAAATAACTATATCTTGATTCTTACCCAATTCCTGCACCATATCCATCTCATGTTTGGATAGATTATTGGATTTTATCTGATGTTCCATAAAATGAAAGTGTAGATCTTTGAGGATTGAATTTTTTAACATAAAAACAGTGGGATGCCTGGGTGGATTGAAACTAGACTTATGATATTTAAATCCAGAATGTGGTTGAGTCAGATGCTGTATGGAAAAACAGTTTCAAGTTTAGACATCTACAGAAGGATGATACATCCTGTGCAAAGGTATCCTCAGACACAAAGAACCCAAGTATAAAATAAGTCCTTTGTTTAGTAATTTAACATGAGAGGGTGACAGATCAACAGAAGAAATGTTTATTACATTATTCAATGCTACTTCTTTACCATTAACCTGAGTAGTTGTTCCATGCTTTCCGGCCCTGTGTTTCCTGCCCCCCACTTTGATTTAACCCTAAAGGGTTAGTCATGTTGCTTTTTTTGGCTGTAGGTGAGTCTGTGACATTCTATGCATAGGACTCCAAACCAGAGGAAGATTCTTCCCCTGATCCCTCACCACTAGAAGCTGTAGATCTTTTGAGTATTGATCGTGGCCTCTTTCTTTTGGTAACGTTCTTGGTAGAAGATTCATATCTGACATGTTTACTGTTTGCATATGGGTGATCTGCCTCATAATCTGAGACGTCCCTATGGAACTTCCTAGTATTTTTCTCCTTTAGTTGCTGCTCCAACAATAAGTGGTCCTGGCTCAATTTCCTCAGACATTGATTATATCATTCATCACTTTCAAATTGGAATATGTCATTACATATGGTTGTAATCTCAGAGATATTCCTGTCTATGGTTCTGTCATAGTATGAAGTTAATGTCCTGATAAGATCCATAAATGCCTTGTGTTGCACTTCTGCCCATTGTTGTAAAAGGATGGGATCAGCCTCTGGGACTAATGGTTGAATTCGCACTCTCAAGCCCCTAGGGGAAATATCCTTGGTCATGTATGCCTTGAATAGCTTGGCATGCCAAATGTTGGCCCTTAAGGCTCTCATACTCATATTAAGTTTGTGAAATTCTATTTCACAAGTATTGGAGTGCACAGTCCCATTGGCGATATCCAGTGTATTATTTATGCCAAAAATGGCCAAATCATCTCTGAGTGGAGCCCTTTGAGTAAGCTGGATAAATCCATTGTTGATCAATATATCTAGATTATGTTTTCAATATAAAATATTGTTGGTATAAAATATTGCCCCTAGTCAGCTGAATAGCAATCCAATTTGTAGTGAAATATATTATTATGGAAAAACAGAAATATGGTATATAATGGTTATCACAAAAAGGTGTTATTAGCACTGTTAAGCACCCAAAAGTTGTGTGTGTGTGTGTGTGTGTGTGTGTGTGTGTGTGTGTGTGTGTGTGTGTGTGTGTGTGTGTGTGTGTGTGTGCGCGTCTCTGGCAGAGGATCCATCACGGAACCTCTTTTCCAATTCTTGACACTACATCTCAAGCCCTTACTTAGAAATGTAAGGGCTAGAATACAAGATACCACCAAATTTCTGAGTATTATCTCAGACATGCCTCCTTTGCCCCCATATATGCCGATCTTTTCATGGCCTATATTGAAGAACAACTTATTTATAATCAGGCCCATAGCATCTAATTGGAAGAGATCGGCATATGGAGGAGATACTTGGATGATTGCTGGTTGGTATGGAGATCTGATAGTATCTATCTTCAGGAATTTGTTGAATACCTTAATCATTACAAGTGGGGGAATGAGTTTACTGTCTCTTTTGATATCTTTTGGATGTAATGGTAACACGGAATACTGACCACACTCTTTCTACTGAAGCATATAGAAAACATCCCCAGTTCATTTCCTTACTCCATGCCACCAGCTTTCATCCATCTCACATATGCAGAGACATCCCTAAGTCACTGTTTCTAAGAATTCAAAGGATATGCTCCAGTGCTAATACTCATTATATATATGAGAAAGATCTTGTTGAGAGATTTAAGCAGAGAGGTTACAAAACACGGGATATATATTGAGCCAAACATTGGGCATCCGAACATGACAGGCCTGCATTATTACAATACAAGGACAAACTGGCAAATCAGAACTCACCCATAAGACCTATCACTACATATGGCAGGAATACAGATGTCCTCACTAATAACTAATGCAGAATAAACAACAGTACCTCACCCTAGTTCTAGGAATGCTAATTAGTCAAGATACACATATGGATTTGAATCTACAAAGAAAAGAAAAAACGTTGCTGGAAACTGCTGATATAAAACCTGGAATTTATTGACAACACAAAACAGCTCGTAGTTAGCGCTTTCGGGCCAAAACCCTTCTTCAGACTAAAGAACAAACAAGTACAAGCATATTTAAAATACTCGTCAACCAACCAGGTTTCAATAAAAAGCCCGCCTTTTCTTAAGGGCTGGCTTAAGGGGCACTGCTTCATTTAATCCTGGAAACCTGTGTGCAGCTAACTCAAGAATCCATTTGGATTCCACCCGTTCAGTTGTTTGCTTAATATCTCCACCTCTATTATTCAAAACAACATTTTGTATAACCCTAAAACTGAATTGATGTGTAGGGTGGTTCTGTATGTGTCTGTATAAGGCATTATGTTCATCCGAATTTCTGATTGATGACATATGCTGTAAAACTCTGACTTTAAGCAGGTTGTTGGTCTTACCCACATAATAACCCGAACAGGAGTTACAGTTTGCCAAATATACTACATCTGTTGTCCTACATGTGGCTCTCCCTTTTAACTGGAATCTCCTACCACTTACAGGATGGATAAAGACCACATCTCTATTGATGTGGTCACAAGCCTTACAGTGACCACAGGGTACCGTGCCCTTTGTTATTGGCAGAGCTTTTGTAGTATTGACTACCCTCTCTCTGCATAACATGTCCTTTAGATTTCTATTCCTCCTATAACCAAATTGTGGGTAACTACCTACAATGTCCCTTAAACAATCATCACTGGTTATAATATTCCAATTTTGATTGATTATGTCACAAACGCCCTTTACATTACTTCCATAAGTTAACATAAATTTCTGTCTTGTTTGTGTACACCCAGCAGATGTGTCTTTTCTCTCATTCAACCTAGACATGTTGATCCAGGGTTTATATTTATCCCTTCTATGTGCCCTACCTTTCTTCACTACCCCTTCTATCAGGCCCTCACTATAACCCCTTTCATGAAAATTCTTTCTTAACTTTGTTAACTCATTATTGAATTGGTCATCCTCCATACTTAACCTAGAGGTCCTACTGACCTGACCTTGTACTATATTGGGGAATGTGAATCGGGGGTGAATACCATCATATGATAGCAAGGTGTTCTTCCAGCACTCCTTCATAAACAACTCAGAACTGAAACCATGCTCAGTGAGTCTAACCCTGACATCCAAGAAATCAATGGAGTCTGTGGAGCTGTTGACACTAAACTTCAAAAACGATGTTGTAGAGTGAAGAAATTCTATAAAATGTGTTAACTGTGTACTACTTCCTCTCCATGAGATAAAAATATCATCCACTAAACGTAAATATACTCCTATGTACTTATTCCATTCCTCATTCCCCAGTATGTGTTGTTTTTCCCAATGCGATAGAACTAAATTCGCATAGGTGTTTGCACAGGGGGTGCCCATAGCTACCCCCTGTGCTTGTCTGTATGTGGAATTAATACCTATGAAGACATTGTTATCCAAAACCAATGTAAGTAAATCCTTTATAAGGTCAAGTTGCACTCCATTGGCCCCCATGGTTCTAAGTAGTTCCACTACGGCTGTTATGCCGTAGTGGTTCCCTATAACCGTAAACAAGCTTTGGACATCTAATGTTACCATTATTGTTCCTTCTAAAGATGTATTCCTGTTCAAATTCCCCAAAACTGTGAGGAAATGTGCTGTATCCTTTAGTATATTCTCTAACTTATCTACAAATGGTCTTAATGTAACTTCTAACCAAATTGAGATATTTTCAGTTACCCACCCTCTTCCTGACACTATGGGTCTAAGAGGGTGGTCTGTGGATGATTTGTGTGCCTTTGGGAGGGCCTTGAACACAGGTATAACCGGTTTGTCTATCATGAGAAAATCAAACAAATCCTGTTCTATGCTAATACTCATTATATATATGAGAAAGATCTTGTTGAGAGATTTAAGCAGAGAGGTTACAAAACACGGGATATATATTGAGCCAAACATTGGGCATCCGAACATGACAGGCCTGCATTATTACAATACAAGGACAAACTGGCAAATCAGAACTCACCCATAAGACCTATCACTACATATGGCAGGAATACAGATGTCCTCACTAATATTGTACGCAGACATTGGAATATTCTCCTAGCCGATAATAGGCTCAGAGACATCTTAGATGAGACGTGTCATTTCTCTTTCATGAAAGGTTAAAATTTGGGCTCACATATGAGTCACTATTAACGTATATGTACCTCAGACACATATCATATACAGACAACTATAGAGGGCAGGGCTCTACAGGCTGTTTTCCATGTGGAAACTGCACACACTGCAAAAGTATTTTTAAAACTAAGGAGTTTTCTAGCAGGAACAGTGGCAAAATATTCAATATCACTTTCTTTGCTAATTGTCAATCAGATTTGATTAATTTACTTGGCCACATGCAGTTGCTCTGCCTTTTATGTGGGCCGAACCTCAAGACCATTCAAATTCAGAATTTTGGTGCATTTAAGTGATATTAGGACCAAGAGAATCAGTAATGCAATATACAAACACACGAAGAAACACCCCAATGCCAATTTTCATTTTTACCATTATAGATAAAATACAGGGTAATAATAATAACAAATCAGGCTGGCATCAATTCCTTATTAACAAAAAGAAAAAATGGATTGTTAAACTTGGGGATTATTTCCCCCAGGACTTAATGAATATTTCTAACAATATTATATGTCTATTTTTATACAAGTGCAATTTCCTTAAACAACCTCCAGGTGGACAAACTACTATTTAAGGGGAATATCTGTGAAGAAACATTGATACACTGATGAAGGCTTAATAACTATTTAGCCGAAACCGTTCTGTTTGTTCTCCTTATTGTATTACAATAAACCTTATTGTCACTGTTTTGCTGGCTCTTGCTTTTTTTGAACTACATTTTCTTAATCAGCAAATATGTGGGCAATATCCCAGAATAAACAACAGTACCTCACCCTAGTTCTAGGAATGCTAATTAGTCAAGATACACATATGGATTTGAATCTACTTCTGATTGTCGAAAACACACTTTCTCGACAACCAGAAGATCGAACCCATTTAAGTGAAAGTGCACTAAATTGAAAGTGCACTTCCGCAAAAGCCAGTTCTCCGAAGCACATTACAGTGGGGATAAGGAAAAATATCCTTTACCCCACTGTAGTGCAACCTCGCATACTGTTTAAAGTAGCTTTTTTTTTTTTTTTCCAGTTCGGAGAACAGGTTTTTGCAAAAGTCCACTTTCGATGTAGTGCACTTTTACTTTAATGGGTCTCTATGTTTCTTGTTCAAGATTGTGAAATTTTGATCAAGAAACATAAACCCATGGATTTACATGCTGAGCAAACCAGTCAGCTCCTGACTAACGCCTACAAGTTTTGCTGAGAACTAAAGTAAGAGACAGACACAATTTTCACCATTAAAGTTAAGGCAATAAGAATGGCTTTACTGCCAACATTCTATAATTCATAGCTTTCTGCTTGAGGCCTTAGTGTACAAGGTATGTAATTTCTATATAGAGTCCTGGTAAGTATCTTGGCTTAGTCTCTTCACTTGTCATGTACAATAACACTAGTGTTGTACTCCTACCAATACATTTCTGAGGAGGCCACAGTGCCTGAATATGCCTGAGTCTTGTGTTCTTGCTTTCCTAGTGAGAAAAGAGCAACAACAACAACAAAAAAGCTAAAGTCCAGCTTTATTTCCTAGTTAACAGAAGTAGAATAAAGATTAAGATTACATAAACAAAAAGGCCTGGATCATGTCTAATATTTTATGAGTAATCCCCACATGACCATAGTACTGAAAACTTGAAAGAATTTTTACAAGATGATTTTTCTAGAACTGTGGTAGAGAGAGAGATTAAATAGCTGTCTCAGGGTATGTCCTACAGGGATAAGAAACATGTCCTCACGGTAACAGAAACACATACCTCTAGGGACAATTGATTAACTAGCTTTTGGGACAAATGATTAGCAATCCACGGTGGTGCAGCGGTAGCGTTGTTTCCTCACAGCAAGAGGTTCTCCCTTTCGATTCTCGGCTGGAGTGCGGGGACTGCCTTCTGTGTGGAGTCTGCATGTCCTCCCCGCAGTTGGGTGGGCGTTTGAAAGACATGCGGAAATGGGAGTGCCTTTGTTGAAGGTTGAACGTCGAGCTGGCACCTCGGCATTCATCAAAATCTACTGCCAATCATTAGTGGACTGGAGTTCCGCTGTGGCGACCCCTAACCGGGAAAAGCCAAAAGAAAACAACAACATGGACAAATGATTAGCAGGCTGCAGGGACAAATGATTATCAGGCTGTAGAGGCAAATGATTAACTGGCTGCAGGAACAAATGATTAACTGGCTACAGGAACAAATGATTAGCTGGCTGTAGAGACAAAATGCTTAGCTGGATGCAGGGACACATGATTAGCAGGGCTGCAGGGATAAATGATTAGCTAGCTTTATGGACAAATGATTAGCTGGCTGTAGAGACAAATGATTAGCTAGCTTTAGGGAAGAATGATTAGCTGGCTTTAGAGACAAATGATTAGCTGGCTGCAGGGACAAATGATTAGCTAGCTTTAGGGACAAATGATTAGCTGGCTGTTGAGACAAATGATTAACTGGATGCAGGGACAAATGATTAGCAGGCTGCAGGGACAAATGATTAGCTAGCTTTAGGGACAAATGATTAGCTGGTTGTAGAGACAAATGATTAGCTGGCTGTAGAGACAAATGATTAGCTGGCTGCATAGACAAATGATTAGCAGGCTGCAGGGACAAATGATTAACTAGCTTTGGGGACAAATGATTAGCTGGCTGTTGAGACAAATGATTAACTGGATGCAGGGACAAATGATTAGCTAGCTTTAGGGACAAATGATTAGCTGGCTGTAGAGACAAATGATTAGCTGGCTGCAGAGACAAATGATTAGCAGGCTGTAGAGGCAAATGATTAGCTAGCTTTAGGGACAAATGATTAGCTTGCTTTGAAAGCAGAGTGCCACAGGAAGATTTCATGAAGTATGATAGGAAGCAGTGAGCACAGACATCTTATTAGGCTTGCCATCTCACTGCTGTTAAAGTGAGGGTAACATGAGGCACATCATGCACATCAACAGGTGGCACAAAATGTACTCTGAAGCACAAGTGTTTGGCTTTGCTGTGAACTCTGGATACATTTGAAAGTATACAGACTTCTACCTGTACCAGTGACTATGCTTTCGAAGAACGAGGTTCCAAAATGATTAGTCATTGGGCCATTACCTCTTTTAACTAATCTAAAAAAAATCAAAATAATTATCTACAATTCTTACTGCATTCATGTTACTGTTCATAAACCTTTCTTTTCCATTACAAATTTGTACAGTATTTGAACAATGATGTGTTTTTTTGTCTTTAAGATTTTGCTTAGAATTCACTTCAACATTTAACTCACTTTTTACATGAAAGCATGATAATTTGTTATGATGTCATCATCTGTTACTAGGGCAGTACTCAGGAAGTCAAATAGTAGTATGTTATCTCAGGTAGAGAGAAAGCAGTAGCAGTAAAAAAAGTCTTCAGGAGGAGAATGTTTTGTTTTCATACACACTTGATATGGTGATGAACAACAGAGAGAGATACTGTGGCACAGACAAAAGATACAGACCTCAAATATATAGCTTTAAAGTTATTCAGAGAATGTAACCAGCTCTTTAACCAGTTCACTGAATTTTAATGTAGCTGTGGGGGGAAATCCATGGTGGTATGAAAACTAAACCTCTCACCGTAAAACAGGGCACATCAAGGTAAAACCAACAGTTTTCTTGAACATCAAACCCTCACTATTAAGCAGTTAGACGATTTATGTCAGTCTGTCCAGTTTGGTAGCATAATAAACTGATTACGTACATAGCACATTGCTATAAAAGAAAGCTATTGTTCTGATTTTTCTTTGACCATATTTAATGTTTTAATCATATATTTTGTGGTTAGTACACTGTAAGGTAAACAGCAAGGTAATGAATTCATGCTGTAATATGAAAGAAATGCTACATAAAAAGTAAATAATATGTTGGAGCTTTTCTTCTTGGGGCATCCCCTGAAAATAAGTTATCACCCATTCAGAATTTCCTGGTAACAAATATCAATCAATAAATTAATAAATAAATAGTGTAGTCTGCTGGGCAAGAGAATGGGAGTCCACACCTGGAAATGAATCAGTGATACCGAGTTTTAGTGGGTGCTGCTGCTCACCTTCTCGGAAATGTTTCCAGCAGAACCCTCACTTTTGCAATATTAATATGTTACTATAATGGAAGAAAAGAAACACAACATGTAGGCAATTAAATACCATATGCTTACATATCAGTGTATATAATTTACAGCTGGGACATACAGGATAAGAAAACTGAACTTAATTGTTTTTTATGTTAAAAATTCAAAACAGCAGACTTAAAGAAAGCAAAGGAAGGAGAGTAAAGTGCAAGATCACCTTGGAGACAGGACATTGTAAATAGAAATACATAAGGCTTGTCTCAGAGGAGGAGAATGTACAAGGAAATGTGAGATGGTATGTTTGTAGTGCCACGGGAAGGGGCATATTTAAGGCCGGACTAATTATATCAGATGTTAACTACAGCATGTCTATTACAATTATATCTAACCTCAATATCTTACTCAGTCCCCTTACGGGCTGAGGCTTCAAGTAGCTTATCTTGGAACAAACCACTGTTATTACTCAATTGTCTGTAATACAAAATGGCTCTCATCATTTCAGACGGTGGCTGCTGTGGGATTTTAGAATAGACGTCTGAGTTGTCAGTGTTCTCTCAGTCTCTCTCTCTCTTTTTTTCATCTGCTGTTTTTGTAAGACTGACAAAATAGTAAAGGCTGAAATGGGAGGACTATGGAGCTTAGTGGAACACCTCTACAAAATGATTAGCTCCTAGTCAGGCCATGGATGCTGTCAAGATTTAAACTATTTATCTGCTTGCTCTTCAATCACGGCATTTAATTCCTTGGTAGGACAAGTGGAACAAAGTATATGTGTGGGCGGGGTGGGGTGGGGTAGGGGTGAGTGTGGGTGTGTGTGGCTATGAACAGAATGAAGTATTTAAACCTGCTCATGATTTTAATATATCCGTCCCATTTCATATATAAACAATTTATACTTTACAAAAATAAACATTTAACATTAACTGTCCACAATCATTTTCCCAACGAAGTATACACAATTCCAAGATTTCTGCTCAAAGCATACTGGGAAAAGCAATATCTACACAATTTGCAATCAAGCCTTTAGCAATAAGAAATGCTTGCATGATATTTTTCACCCATGCTAAATCTTAGGATCATAGGATCATAAGACGTTTCTAGGCTATTGGCCCTGAGGCCCTTACAAGCCTAATCAAGAATATGCTTATTTTCCTTATAATATTGGTATTAATATGTATATTGCTGATATTTGCTGAAATATGAATTGCAATGGATTTATATATCACAGATTCCTATATATTATCTGTTAAGTTGTAGCTAAATACTTTTATTAAACTCATTTGGTACTTAATGACCCTGCTGCATTGCAAACCCATGCAAAATATGGATATTTCTGTAAATACCACAATGATATTGCACTGCTTGTAGATGGACTTCTATTTTATTATTACCATATCCCAATATCTGCATCAAAGAGCTGCACATATCCATAGAAACACAGAAAAAAACACAACTTTAAAGCCCCTAAATAAATATAATTTCCCCTAATAGTTGGTGTGACTGGTTTATTTCAAAAACAATGAAGGCAACTTCATAACCTAATAGGTGACTGACTATAAGGTGTAGACGTTAAGAACTTCTTTTCTGAAAGTGTGAAACCACATAACTAATTCTGCATTCTAATCCATTAAAAACATAAAAAAACACAGTGACATAAACTAATGTGGTGTACTTTCACTGACTCATAGTGACATAAACTAATGTGGTGTACTTTCACTGACTCACAGTGACATAAACTAATGTGGTGTACTTTCACTGACTCACAGTGACATAAACTAATGTGGTGTACTTTCACTGACTCACAGTGACATAAACTAATGTGGTGTACTTTCACTGACTCACAGTGACATAAACTAATGTGGTGTACTTTCACTGACTCATAGTGACATAAACTAATGTGGTGTACTTTCACTGACTCACAGTGACATAAACTAATGTGGTGTACTTTCACTGACTCACAGTGACATAAACTAATGTGGTGTACTTTCACTGACTCATAGTGACATAAACTAATGTGGTGTACTTTCACTGACTCATAGTGACATAAACTAATGTGGTGTACTTTCACTGAGTCATAGTGACATAAACTAATGTGGTGTACTTTCACTGAGTCATAGTGACATAAACTAATGTGGCGTACTTTCACTGAGTCATAGTGACATAAACTAATGTGGCGTACTTTCACTGAGTCATAGTGACATAAACTAATGTGGCGTACTTTCACTGAGTCATAGTGACATAAACTAATGTGGTGTACTTTCACTGAGTCATAGTGACATAAACTAATGTGGTGTACTTTCACTGAGTCATAGTGACATAAACTAATGTGGTGTACTTTCACTGAGTCATAGTGACATAAACTAATGTGGTGTACTTTCACTGACTCATAGTGACATAAACTAATGTGGTGTACTTTCACTGACTCATAGTGACATAAACTAATGTGGTGTACTTTCACTGACTCATAGTGACATAAACTAATGTGGTGTACTTTCACTGACTCATAGTGACATAAACTAATGTGGTGTACTTTCACTGACTCATAGTGACATAAACTAATGTGGTGTACTTTCACTGAGTCATAGTGACATAAACTAATGTGGTGTACTTTCACTGAGTCATAGTGACATAAACTAATGTGGTGTACTTTCACTGAGTCATAGTGACATAAACTAATGTGGTGTACTTTCACTGAGTCATAATGACATAAACTAATGTGGTGTACTTTCACTGAGTCATAGTGATATAAACTAATGTGGTGTACTTTCACTGAGTCATAGTGACATAAACTAATGTGGTGTACTTTCACTGAGTCATAGTGACATAAACTAATGTGGTGTACTTTCACTGAGTCATAGTGACATAAACTAATGTGTACTTTCACTGAGTCATAGTGACATAAACTAATGTGGTGTACTTTCACTGAGTCATAGTGACATAAACTAATGTGATGTACTTTCACTGAGTCATAGTGACATAAACTAATGTGGTGTACTTTCACTGAGTCATAGTGACATAAACTAATGTGGTGTACTTTCACTGAGTCACAGTGACATAAACTAATGTGGTGTACTTTCACTGAGTCACAGTGACATAAACTAATGTGGTGTACTTTCACTGAGTCACAGTGACATAAACTAATGTGGTGTACTTTCACTGAGTCACAGTGACATAAACTAATGTGGTGTACTTTCACTGAGTCACAGTGACATAAACTAATGTGGTGTACTTTCACTGAGTCACAGTGACATAAACTAATGTGGTGTACTTTCACTGAGTCACAGTGACATAAACTAATGTGGTGTACTTTCACTGAGTCACAGTGACATAAACTAATGTGGTGTACTTTCACTGAGTCATAGTGATATAAACTAATGTGGTGTACTTTCACTGAGTCATAGTGACATAAACTAATGTGGTGTACTTTCACTGAATCATAGTGACATAAACTAATGTGGTGTACTTTCACTGAGTCACAGTGACATAAACTAATGTGGTGTACTTTCACTGACTCACAGTGACATAAACTAATGTGATGTACTTTCACTGAGTCATAGTGACATAAACTAATGTGGTGTACTTTCACTGAGTCATAGTGACATAAACTAATGTGGTGTACTTTCACTGAGTCATAGTGACATAAACTAATGTGGTGTACTTTCACTGAGTCATAGTGACATAAACTAATGTGGTGTACTTTCACTGAGTCATAGTGACATAAACTAATGTGGTGTACTTTCACTGAGTCATAGTGACATAAACTAATGTGGTGTACTTTCACTGAGTCATAGTGACATAAACTAATGTGGTGTACTTTCACTGAGTCATAGTGACATAAACTAATGTGGTGTACTTTCACTGAGTCATAGTGACATAAACTAATGTGGTGTACTTTCACTGAGTCATAGTGACATAAACTAATGTGGTGTACTTTCACTGAGTCATAGTGACATAAACTAATGTGGTGTACTTTCACTGAGTCATAGTGACATAAACTAATGTGGTGTACTTTCACTGAGTCACAGTGACATAAACTAATGTGGTGTACTTTCACTGACTCACAGTGACATAAACTAATGTGGTGTACTTTCACTGAGTCACAGTGACATAAACTAATGTGGTGTACTTTCACTGACACAGTGACATAAACTAATGTGGTGTACTTTCACTGAGTCATAGTGACATAAACTAATGTGGTGTACTTTCACTGAGTCATAGTGACATAAACTAATGTGGTGTACTTTCACTGAGTCATAGTGACATAAACTAATGTGGTGTACTTTCACTGACTCATAGTGACATAAACTAATGTGGTGTACTTTCACTGACTCACAGTGACATAAACTAATGTGGTGTACTTTCACTGACTCATAGTGACATAAACTAATGTGGTGTACTTTCACTGAGTCATAGTGACATAAACTAATGTGGTGTACTTTCACTGACTCACAGTGACATAAACTAATGTGGTGTACTTTCACTGAGTCATAGTGACATAAACTAATGTGGTGTACTTTCACTGACTCACAGTGACATAAACTAATGTGGTGTACTTTCACTGAGTCATAGTGACATAAACTAATGTGGTGTACTTTCACTGAGTCATAGTGACATAAACTAATGTGGTGTACTTTCGCTGAGTCATAGTGACATAAACTAATGTGGTGTACTTTCACTGAGTCATAGTGACATAAACTAATGTGGTGTACTTTCACTGAGTCATAGTGACATAAACTAATGTGGTGTACTTTCACTGAGTCATAGTGACATAAACTAATGTGGTGTACTTTCACTGAGTCATAGTGACATAAACTAATGTGGTGTACTTTCACTGACTCACAGTGACATAAACTAATGTGGTGTACTTTCACTGAGTCATAGTGACATAAACTAATGTGGTGTACTTTCACTGACTCACAGTGACATAAACTAATGTGGTGTACTTTCACTGAGTCATAGTGACATAAACTAATGTGGTGTACTTTCACTGACTCATAGTGACATAAACTAATGTGGTGTACTTTCACTGAGTCATAGTGACATAAACTAATGTGGTGTACTTTCACTGAGTCATAGTGACATAAACTAATGTGGTGTATTTTCACTGAGTTTATTTGCTGTACTATATTAGACTAAGTACCCAATCCAAATGCTATCAGAAAACAGTGTAAGGACCCACAAATGTCAAGTAATGGTGCTGAAGAAGGGCTAGCTCTATTGGAGTAAGGGGAGTAGAAGGATAAAGCCCTGACTGTAAACGGGGTACCCCATGATCCATTAGTGGCTGGGGCATCTTTTGGAGCTATTATGGGCAAGAGAAGAGTTATGCAGTTCTAACATTACACCTTTCTTTTTATAGAAGGTTGTGAAAATCCAGAGGACATGTTCCCATGTTAGAATCCTTGGAGGAGAATGGAGACCAGATGGGAGCACTGGATTCAAGGGAGGCAGGGATGTCTTGAGAAGTTAGTAACACACCCTTACTGATACTCACTGCATGTTAAACCCTGGAGTAGAATATTAGGCATGTGTCAAGGGGCAACGGCTTAAACTAAAAGCCTCTGTTCTTGATAGATGATGGCAACACTCTCTCTTGTGTGGCATACATCTCCCAGGGAAACATGAGCTGTAGGGCTCTCACCTTCCACAGTAATAAAATGGGTTAATAGAGCAAATGAAGAAGAGAAGTTTGATTGAGGAAAAAGCAAGCAAAACAGATCTAATGATGCTGAGCTGTACTCCCATCTGTGACAAGCAGCTATGATGAATGGATTTCTGTAGCATGCACACATTTTACTTAATGCCATTCAGCTTCTGAGCTGATGATACAACATGCTATAGAAGGAATATACAGAGAAACAAAGCTCTGCAAGCAGCGCTGCAGGTAATTCTTAATGAAAAAATGCCATCTGCCACTATGTTCAGTGAAATCTCCTTCCTGTATAGGGCGACTACATCCTATTGACAACTGCTCTTTTTCCTAGAGTATATTTCCTTTTCAGAAAATAATACTGGCACTCCCACATGTAAATAAAGTACAACCTAGCGATTTCTTCTCCTCTATGGCATTCCTATCTGTTCATTTTCACTGGTATACAACGTACAGAGTTTGGATGACATTTCACAATATTTTCTTTAGGAATTCAGACTCTTGCTTTAAGTGCATAGTACTCATTAGATGTCAATGTGTCTGGGTCAATAAGAATCCACATAATATTTTTTTGAAATTCTCTTTTTTGATCTTGAAACATCAGAATACAATTTGTACATTCAAGTGCCATGTACCTTTTTGCATTTCTTCAACCTGACAATTCTTTGCAATAATTACAACAGTCTACATTGTTCTTATTTTGGTGCTGCTAAAATGCATAGCATTATGTCTTGTAAACATCTCCTTATCAGGACTTCGATATGTTTGTACATTGTATTAACTGTACCATTAATTTACAAACAAAAAATGTTTTTTACCAGAAGAGATAAGAATAAACCATTCTTATCTATCTCGCATATTCGCAAATGCATTTTACTTTACTATGGACATATTGATACTAAATCTACTTCTGTATATTATCTTGTGTATTTTAATTCTACTTTTTTCTTTCTAACTATTTTATCCTAGTGTGATGTTTACATATAGCAGGTGCTTCTATTTAACATCCTTAAAGCTCTCTGTCAACAAACAGGAATTCATGCTTGATCTATTACCCTCAGATAATATAATACTACAGGCATATCCTTATGTCTCTATCACTCCCTTTCATTAAACTATATAACACTTGTCAACGTCTCGTATCTTATTTCTCCTAAGCATGACTGGTCTATTTCTCGTTCCATTAATTGCTAAAATAACTCTGATTAAAGGAACCCACAAAGTAAACATTAATCTTTCAGTGCTACTTTGTTCAACTTTCTTTCATAATATGTTTAACTTGCCGATATATCATGATGGTGCTGTTGTTATGCATTTTATCTAGTTTACACATCAGAACAAACAACAAGATTACAAGCTGTCATTTGTTTTGTTTTCTGTTTATTTTGAAAGATCATCAATATCAAACCAAATTCAGTTTCTTTGTTGCCTTTCTTTTCTGGTCATGCCAATTAAAACACATGTAACACAGTTGTCAACCACCCATCTCCATACATCTCTTCAGTTATATAACTTTCTTCCAGCTTCAGCACACAAGCAATTCACTGTTTTCCTATATTAAGGTCACCAGGTCATATATGTCTGTCTTGTTAAAATCTTCCTAGTAGCTGCTTATCATATGTCTTAACTTCCTAGCATAAGAAACCTGGACAAAGCCAAAAAATAATGGAGGGCAAAGGCTCAAAAATAGAAAAATATTTATATATTGCTCTTATAAATTTAGAAAGTTGATAGAAAAACAAGTTTTGAAGGATATGAAATCTGAAACTCAAATGTTTGTCATTATTTTATGACTTCAACCCTCAATGATTTGCCAGAAAAAAAAACACAATTTTTTTGAGAAACATGCCAAAAATGTGAGGCAAAAATCTGGACATTTTGTGAAAATCTGGACAGCTACGTTAAGTATGCCATTTTTCAACTAGATTTATGACACTGTAGAATTACCATCATATTTAATTCCAACATTTATAATATTCATATCATAAAATGCATCCATTTTTGTAACACTTCCATCTTCCACAGTATTGATGAGTATCATATTTGTGCCACATCCAAATCATACTGTTGTTTGCATTCACATAATCATTAAAATAAACTTGTGAAATGAGAATTAAGAAAAAACATTTGCCTTTAATAGATAGATGACTAATATTGCAACAAAGATTTCATAGCACTTAACACTGCATTATCAAACATCCAGATGCAATCATTGTAATCAACACCACTTGCATAATTCTTGATAAAAAATTAAGGCTTCCAATGTTTGAACACTTAGATGACATAATATATTTACATCATGCAGAAATATTACAGTAAATCAATTACTGAATGACATAGGGACTTCATGAGATCACATTGGTGCCACACCCGAGTCCTATTAGTTTTTTTACTTTTTAAATTAAATATTTGACTCATGTTAAATACCACTGTTAATACGTCAACAATATATGCAGAGAAGACATTACAGTAAGAAATTCCCAATATTTTATATTACATTTCTGGACAGTTGGTTATGAACACTCCTAGCAACTGCGATTTAGATAAATACTTCGCTAAGTTAAAGCTTCCAGTATTCAAGCCCCAGTGATTACATAATACTTTACTTAACTGTTTCATAACATGGCTGCTGCATTAACTTTCAATCAAGCATGAAAATAAAATAAAATATATAATATGCAGTTATGTCCATAGTCCTGGTTTAAAACAGAATGAGAACATTCCCATTTGCAATCACCTCTTTTGTATTCAGCATCATTTGATCCACTCTGCTATACCAACAATGGTTACCTTGTCTGTTTTAATTTACAGTCTCAGAGTAATGGCTAGTTATTCAGTGATACTCATTGAAGTTACTTGAAATATGAACAAAATAAATGGGAGACGCCCTCCCCTTTAAAATGCTATTTACTTCAGTTTCAGTAGTTCTCCTGGACAGCCAATTTTCGTCCATAATTAGATACTTAGGTCACATGATACTATAAACGAATGACCTCTCATCAAGAATTGGTCTGTTGGGACATACTTTGGGTAACAATACTTAAGTATATTTAGGTTCACAATGATTCACACACAAACAGAGATATTAAATCTGCTGTAGCATCTTTTTCTCCCACTGTGTTAGACTCATTCGATTCTGTGTGATGTTTCTTGCACCTCCTATTCCTCTTCTACTTACACCAGATTTTACAGAGGCACCCAGTCCCATTAGAATCAGACACCATTACCTCATGAAATGAGTATAGAAGCCACTACTTTTAACTTAGCCAGCTCTGAGCTGAACACTGCGACACAAAGTGATGAAATGTAGGTCTTCAAGTCAACTTTTTTTCAGAGAGTAACTAGTGTGCAGATGGCACAGTCATAGCAGGTGTCTGCCTTGCTCATTAACAAACTGTAAACAGTAAACAAATGTCTTTTAATGTGGATCCCAGGCATGTATATGACTATTCATACATTTGAAAAAAGAAATATACAAGCATACAGATATGCAAAAGTATTGTACTTTTCTAACAATTACTATGTGTGCTTAGAAAACATAATACTGGTAACAGGTGGAGTATTTGGGGGTTGTATGTAGGATATTTTTTATAAAAAATGTCAGACATGCTTGACAATTCTTCTTGGCTGGTCCTACCATGCCTAAAGACTGTAACCATCTAACAACAGCTCTATTGAAAGGTCTATGCAACATAATCTGATTCGGTTTCCATTTACTTCACTACCCCTGCTTCTTTGGCTTAGTCTGCATCATACTAGAATAGCCATTATAGATTATTATGATCTATCTCCACTGTTTTCTCTGACCAATTTCTTTACATTTGTCCTAGTTCCTACACATTGGTCACTTCTTCTTTCAGCTTTTCCCGGTTAGGTGTCACCACATTGGTCACTACAGCCACCAGAACATACAAACACTCATGTTACAGACACATGTATATGGTCAGTTATGCTGCCTCATCTTATCTTGGAAGCACTTTGTTGTCTCTGGGTATGTACCATACACATATTGTCTATTAGGATTCTGACTGCTTGACACAGCAGTCATGGTGATGATGTCAGTGGTGAATACAGTAATGTGACCTAGACCCACTGTGGGGTCAGTCAAATTACCAGGTTAACAACTTACACTCCATGGTTGGCCTGTACTTTGCTGAAGTAATCTGTCTGAATGAAGCCTATTAGGTAGCTTTTCAGTTTTCTTATGTTGAATAACATAGCACTTGCAGTGCATGTGTATCTGTTTTACTGTTTTTACATTTGAGTATTTGAGCGTGGTGATTACTGTGGCAGTAAACGAGTACATGATATGTACTGCTGATGTATCTGCAAGCACTTAAATGAATTCCAGGACTTGAAGATAGGTTTATAGGTAGTTACTAAGCTGTTAATCATTAGACCATTTTCTGCCTAGTTCAGAACTCCCAGCTTCATAAGTGATCTCCTACCTCAAGAAAAGACATAGATTTGGAAAAAAAATAAAAAAAGAAAAGACATAGAAGATAGGCCCAGATACAGTTTGCAAGTGCCTATCCACTTGCCTAGGTTAGTCGTGAATAAAGCTAAGGCAGCACTTTGCTTAATATTCAGGGATAATTTATGTCATAGGTGGGGAATATGTTGGGAATAAGCACCCATCATACCAATGTGTCTTATTAATTTGTTGATTTATATTAAGGTTATTCTATATATATTTGAGTAACCATTTGTTCTATTAAGACCTAGTGTAACTAGGAGGGTAGTCTAAAATACCAAACATAGATCACCCTGGGGAGGGAATTCTGTAGGATACAGAATACTGAGAGAAAGAGCAACCAATCAGTATGGATAACCAAGGGACTTAAAGCCTGTGACCTTTTTGGCTAGGAATCAGTGGGATCTCTCCAGGTGACTAATATGTTTTGATACATACATACCAGGGGGCCTTTTATTCAGTAATAAGACAGCTGACAGATTAGTATAGTGGAAGTAAGACTTCTAGGTTATGGACGAGATATTCTTTGTTGTGAGTTAGGCCAGACAGAAGGATTTTCTAACTACAATGGAGACATGATGATCAAAGGATAGAAAGTAATCTACAATGCGGCCTAGACCTCTAATGACAAGTGTATGTCATGTATGTCAATGATGAGGAATTATTTATTTATTTTTTACTAAAGTGGACTATACCTCATTTGTGTTATTTAATTAGAGGCCATTGTCCTTGTATATGTTGTTTGCATAGTCCAATCTACCTAGAAGTACCCTCATTTTGGGTGTTGTTTGACTAACTACACCTTGTTTAGAGTTGTCGGTGGATTTTGTTAACCAGAGAACTGGGATATTGGGCTGTAGATCAGAGAAATAAATACTAACTAGAAAGAAGAAGACCTAGTAGCAATTTTTGAGGAACACCTCTTGCGATAGTTTTATCTTTTGAGGTAGCTCCTGCAACTCTCACAACAGCCAGTTTACTTTCTACCATATTATGTGTGGGCTAAGGTTTGGGTTCACAAGTCTGTCAAAAATGCCTGTGTGGTGGGTATTCCTGAATTCCTTGGGTAAATCCAAATAGGCAGTATGTACTTCATAACTGCCAACAACTGCTTCAGTTACCCTTTCACAGACGTTTACATGCCAAGGTTAAGAAAACATGATTTGCCCTTTAAAAAGCCAAACTGATGTGGATTCAGGGTGAATTATCAATGTCCAGATTTAGGAGGTCAGCAATGATGCATTATGCAGCTTTACAATCAAAGCTGGTATGACTGATGGGTCTAAAATTACCAGGATCGGTGACTTGGCCTCCCTTATAGGGTGGCATCACAATGGCTATTCTCTAGGTTTCAGGGATGTAGCCTATTATAAGACTTATGCTAAAGAATTTCTAATAGGCTTTACTTGGTGCTAATTATTAAGTCTAATAGTAAATTATCAGGCTCATGGATGTGAAATACATTGTAGCAGAAAGGGCAACTAAAACTTGTTCCATAGTGATATATGGGTGAGCCATGTACTGAGGAATCAGGGGACATTTGTGATGTGGGTGAAGTGAAATTCGTACTAATTTTTTGGCTTGGATATTGGCTATTTCTTTGGAATCAGAATGGGTGATATCAATGTGGATTGATTCTGAGCAATGATAGGTTGTTTCTTAAAGTTCTTATGTAGGTAAATAAGGATGTATTATTACTTTTTGTGTCAGTGGCTATTTTAAATTAATAATCATCCCTATGTTTGATGACTGCTGACTTAATTGCTTTGCTAGCATGTTTGAGGGACTTCTTTATGTAAAATTTTCTTCTTTTTTTGTCTATGCACAGCTGATCATCAGCTGCCCCCACTTTCTCTTTCTGTTCGCAGGGTCTCCCAGACCCACTTTAACCTTGATGCACATATGAGGCTGATGAGCATATTCACTATGTCCCTATCCTGTGCATATACATAGCAACATCCTGAAGGTGTGACCTGCAAAGGGCATCAGCACTGAGCTGCCCCTCACATCTGTAGGTGAAGGATATCAACAGGACACACCATCCACCCTGCATTATTACTTTATGGTTGTTTCTCCAATGTCCACCAGGGAAATCAACTGCAATAGTGAACCCCATCCAGGTGTCCTTCCACCCAGGATGGACATGCCCTTCCTCCCTGCCAGTGTCTCAAATGACCATGCCACTAATTGAACCCAGGTCACCTGGACCATAGTCAGGGCTTTTTCCTTTTATGCCAGTCCACTATCTTTTTTCCTCTTGTTTTTGAGTTTATTCATATAAGTATTCTGCCATAATGGTTTTCTTCTAAAATTTCCCAGTTATTTGGGATAGGTAGTTACTGCTTTCTTTATACCACTATTTAGGTGAGAGTAGAGTTCAGAGGTAAAGGATTTGGTGCTATTGATAGGGTCATACTGGGTAGGGAAAGCAGTGAAAATCACGAAGGCCATTAAGTAGCTGCACAAGGTTTGCTTTTGAGACATCCTTTAATACATATGCATTACTTTCAGGGAGAGGTAACTCCAGTCTTCTATGTGTAAATAATATGCTTGTGATCTGATTTGACAATGGCAGATGACACCTGAGGAGTGGTATGGAGGGTGGTTGGATGTATTAGTAAAGACAGAATGGGCATGATTTCCATTTGTGGTGTAAACATGACAGTTTCTTGCAGGTTAATTGCAGTCATCCCGAATAAATGCATTTGGGTTTTTATGGATATTGGTTATGATGCTTTGGTAATTGTTATGATTAATGGGGGAACAGGGATGGAGATCTGTAGCTAGCTATGAAGTGATAGCTCATTTTGTTTATGGTGACTTGGATTTCAAAAATTTCCGTATTGGGATCAAGAAGAATCTGACTTGACACGAGAGGGTATCTGACAACAACTGATACTCCTTCAAAGCTGCCTGTATGTTTAAATGTATAATGGCACTAAAGCCAGGAATGGGGGGTTGCTTTCATTGTACTGAAACTAAGTCTCTTTTACTACTGGTATATGTAAGTGATCAAGTTGCAGGAGGGCATCAGGCTTAGACATCTTTTTGTTTACTCCTGGTATTGAGTAAAGACACCTTAATGTGTTTGTGGTTGAATTTGCTAAGTGATACTGACAAGTAGGAACTCTGTTTACAAAAGGAACTATGGTCATAACTAAATGTTTAGCCTGGGTGTGAACGCCCTGGTAACAGAGGTGCAGGGCATGCTTTGCAAAGCACTGGGAATCTATAACCATCTCATCCCAAGTAAACAAATATTGGATCCCCATAGAATGACACCAGCTATTGCCCTTAAATGTTGGTATTCATGGTGATGGCAACTCTCTTTCCTGCTTTTGCCACATACTTAGCGAGGTTGATCATATGCTTTTTTATTTTCACACATGGCTACCACCACCATGTCTTAGCTGTATTTGTCATGCTGGTGAAATCTAAAAACCCTGCAGACACCCTTGTCCTTGGCTCTGGAATGAGAGCTGTCACCTTGTTCTTGTCTGTCTCATGAAGGTAATGTTAGTATATGTCACAAAAGAATCGACTCTTAAAAAAACATTTATTTGACTGGATACATCTGTTGCATACATTAAGGGCTTGTGGCATAGAGAGGTGTGGTCTAGTGGCTGCCATTTCCTAATTCTAATTCTAGAAGGCTTGTGGAGTTACTTCTTAACCACCTCTGTGTAGGTAAGCATACTGGAGATGCATTGTGTTGTGATGGTGAGCATGTTTTGCTTGCTGAATACGTAATGCTGCATGAAGGAGACCTACAGATCCATTCAGTACTTGAATTTCTCGTAAACTGAGTCAAGTTATGACAGCAAGCATATGTTTTAACAGACTACCACATCTGCTTAACCACTCTCTGCCTCATCCAAAATAAAATTGCAGACATTCATGCCTGGATCACCTGTCATTCCCCTAACATAATTGCAATAACAGAAACCTGGTTAACCCCCCCCCCTCCCCGAGTTTGCATCATACTAAGAGAAGGCAGAACCAAAAAAAAGGCAGCAGAATAGCCATAATGTATCAAAATAATCTTGAATTATCTCTATATCATATTACACCTTCTTCTATCCCAAAGGTTGAATGACTTATCGCATCATTAAAACTAAATAGTTATAAACAACTTTGCCTCATAACTACCTACATTCATCCTGGTAGTTATACCCCTGTCACAGGAGAATTACTCAGCTAGACCTCATATCACCTGCAGCACAAAACCATAATCCTAACAGATTTTAACACTGACTCACAATGAGTAAATTGCAATAATCCTGAAAATTACACAAATCTTTATAATTTTACCCAGTTTATCACAACCCAACAGGCATAATAAAGTTTCTAACATCTTCACTACTATAGACTGGAGTCTAGCTAATGCACCAGACAAAGTCTTCTCTACTGGGTCTCTCCCTGACACTGACACGCTTAGTGTCCATAACTCAACGTATGTTATTAGTGACTGAACAAACATAAACAATAAAGATAAAGTCAAGTTCTAAATGCATCCTCATTCAATCTAGGAATTGTGTCTAATGTAAACCTGTTCAGCCGGTCTCCCCTATACCCAACGCCTCTAGATGAAGCAGAAGATCTCTTCAAATCCACTTCCTTAGATGTCTTGAACACACATGCTCCAATCAATAGGAAGAAATAAAACGTAATCCAGCACAATGGCTAACTAAACTAGCCAAGCAATACATGATCAAAACAGGCAAATCCTAGAAAACATGGCAAAATAGCAAATAAATCCTCAGCCTTCAGGCTGTAGACACCTTTGAAATGTCACAAAAAGCAGTGTGAAACAAGATAAAAATGCTAATTCACAATTCTACAAACAAAAAAGCAAAAATAACTCAAAGCACTTTTGGTCTGCCATTAATAATATACTTCATCCTAGCTGTATCACCCAATCTATTGCATCTAATGCCAGCCAAGGAACAGACGTAACTACTCAGTTTAAAAACTATTTTTCTCAAGCAGTTGCAGCTGTCCTCAATGACAAAAAGCCTCCTCAGACAAACATTACAAATAATGTCCTTGACATAAACAACCCCCCAGCTGATATACCCAATCAAACCACTAACCAAAGCACTAACTTCTCCTTCTCCTCTATCCCTACAAAGGCTATTAGGAATCGCTGCGTCAATCTAAAACCGTTCTCCCATGCTCCAGACAATCTACCAGCAATGTATCTGAAACTAGCTGCTGATACCATATCCTACCCAATTTCCATCTTAATCAATTGGAGTATAAAAGAAAACTATATTCCCTCAATATGGAAAAGGTTCTATATCAATCCTTTGCACACAGGTGGAAACTCACCTGAATTTGCCAACTATAGACCAATTGCCGTACTGTCACCCCTTGCCACAATACTAGAAAAATGTATTCAAATTCAACTTCTCAAGCACATAACAACACATAACAGCAATAACCTCCTAGCTCCTTCTCAGCCTGGCTTCTGCACCATCACAGTACCTTTACTGCACTACTAAGCTTTACCAGAACTGTCAGTGAGTACCGTAACCTAAGCTACCTAGTGTCAGCTGTATTACTGCAAGGCATTTGGTGCTCTTTATTATTCTGTCTTCCTGCAAGAAATTCTTCCTTCTCTATGTCCAAATTCTGCCTTAACTATAATAATAGCTATAACTCCCTAAGGGAACAAGATGTTAAATGGCAAAATAATTACTCTCCTTTCCATTCTTGTAACAACTGAATTTCCCCAAGGGTCTGTTCTTGGCCCCCTACTTTTTAGTCTTTTCATAAATTATAAACACACAGCTAGAAAGCATGCCTCACTCGTACAGTATGTTGATAACTCCATACTTATCTGTGTGGAAAAAAACTTACACACCCTACAAAAGATAACTTAAGAATCCCTCACAAATGGCAAAAAATAGCTATGCAATTTCCAGGTTTTCTTTGAATACTAAAAAGTCCAAACTAATTCTTCTTACCCCCAGCAAGTAATCAATAAACATCTTTTCACCATAACCTCAACAAACAATACCAAAATCAAGCTAGTAACTTATAGTAAGCTACTTGGTGTGACTGTGGATGAAAACCTGCAGTTTGACATCTAAACCGAAGAAGCAGTACAAAAAAAAACCCAGCAAAACTTGACACTTTATACAGGATTGCTTCTCACTTAACAAAATCTTCCTGAAAACAGAGCCCTCTCCTTTCTTCTACTCAAGCTTCTCTATGCCTCTCCCATATTTATAAAGTTAAATTGAACGCTTATCAATCTTCTAAACCGATGTTATACTACCAGCATGTCATACAAATCTCTGCTTGGCACTTAAACAGCTTAACTGGCTGGAGCTACTACATAACCTAACAACTACCCAGCTGATGACCGACCACAAACTTATTCACAGTTCTGAACTTTGCCCTGCCCTTAGCAAACTCATCTATTCCTGTTCAACAGCTAGATCATTGCTTTCTGCAGATAAGATGCTCCTCTGACTTACTAAATCAAATAACATTGCATGGGATACCTTATGGAATGCTCTACCCATTACTTTAAGGCCAATAAAGAAAAAGCAGCACTTTCAAGCACCATTTAAAACAACACCTTAGGGATTTATGGCTACTTCCTGTAGAGCACCAGGCTAATTCTCCAACATTCAACTAACCCTTCCACTTCCACAACTTCAGCCACCCCTTTCCTATGCCCGCTATGCCTTCTCCATCTCTAACACTTCCTTTCTCTCTACTACGTCTTCCTCTTGCTTCATACCAGAACTACCTTCATAGTCATTTCCCCTTTTTCTTGCTCTCCTGATGCAACAATCTTACACACTCTATAAATATCTCTGCTTAATGGCTCCTCATAACTAGCCTTAGAGGACTTTACAAGGTATTTGATTTACTTGTTCAAGCTGTGGAGGGTATTGTTTCTCTGTTGAGGGAGTTCCTTCTTCTTCTTAGACAGAAGTTTCTTTCTTTTGTTGTACAATTTATTTATACTTACAGTCTGCCAGGGTGGCTTGTTTTTTTGGAAGGACTTGGTTTTGTTCCTGTCAGGTACAGCCGAGTCAATACGTTTGTTTAAGTGGCTGTATAGGGCGTTTGTGTACTCCTCTGTATAGGAGTCATTGTTGGCTGTGTTAGCAAGGGCTTTGAAACTTTTTATACTATAGCTTAGTAGGCTATAGTTTGATATGGAGAATGTTTTTCTTTTTTTTTTTGCTCCTGTGGGGGTGTTAGGTCTGATCTTTACTTCAAACAAGACAGATTTATGGTCTGACCTTACCAGGGAGGGAAACAGATAGTGGGTAGCACAGTGACTGCCCCCTATGTTGATGGGCACTAGGTCTATGACATTTGAATCCCTTGTGAGGGTGCAGACCAGCTGTTGCAGGGCATTTGAATTATCAAAGTCCAGGAACCTCATAGTGATCATGTTTGTGCTCATGTAAGTCACCCAATCGAAAGGATAGCTGAAATCTACCATGAATATCCCAGAGTTCGGTCATATCTCTCTTCATATAGTCCAGAGGGCTGTGTCTCTAGTTATTCACTCCAACTTGTATTATGATAGAGTCATAACAGTAATTGTTGCTGTGGGAATTGAGTGCATGCATGATTTGATGGATCGTGGCACCTGACAGGCAGCTGACTGTGACCTTCTTCCTCTCAGAGGGGGATATCTGTATGTCTCACTATTGAGTTTCCTATGACCAGGACATTAGGTTTTGAGTTGTTTTGCCTCAGGGGCTTAATTGCTGAGACACTGATACGTGTGTTGTTATGTGTTGTGGTAGATTCTGTTTGTGTACCAGTTATGTGTGGGTTGTTTGCGCTTGGGAGGTTTCTGATTTTTTGGTATGCTCTTAGTGAGTACCTCCATGTATGTGGGCTTATGTGTCTTGACGTTATCTTGTGTGTGAGGAGAGGTGTGTGTGCTGACAACCTGTCTCAATATCTTATTTGTTGTTACATGAGAGGACTGATTATAGTTTCATGGTATAGTTACATCTCTCACATACTGTATTTGTTTGCTTTAGGAGCAAGTGGTTGTCAGTATACATGAGGCAATTGCTACATTGCCTCAGGATGCCCATGTAAATCAGGCTGGCTGGTCCATAATAGTACGTAATCCTTACGTATTAATTTATGAGAAGGCAAGTTAGATAAGATTTCGTTCAGAATTAACAAGGGACTTATTCTATAGATTAGCTTTTGCTCTGGGATTAACAAGGCGACTTATTCTATAGATTAGCTTTTGCTCTGGGATTAACAAGGTGACTTATTCTATAGATTAGCTTTTGCTCTGGGATTAACAAGGCGACTTATTCTATAGATTAGCTTTTGCTCTGGGATTAACAAGGCGATTTATTCTATAGAGGATCAAGGATGAAAAGTGTGTGATACTGCTTAGTGTTTGGCTGAGATGCCTGCAGTGCAGAAGTGTGCAGCTGAGTTGCCCCAAGAGTAGCAGAGAACCCTGGGATGGTTTCACTGACTGGTGTATGGGGAAAAAAATGCTTCTAGGTATTTGCATCTATAAAGGGCACTGCTAACCCACATTGCATGGTGTGCAGCTACGTGCAAATGCAAGGCTTATATACAGGCAAAATTAAACAGTTTTAAACTAGTCTGCCAATAGGAAATTACACAAAGATCCTTCTTCCAGCAGTTCCCAGCTCAGACAAGGCTATATCCACACTCTTCTGCCATAAGGGTGCAGGAAGCCCTTCTTTATGTAAGATGGCTGAATTTGAGTTCAAGTATATGAAAAACAGGCCAGATTCAGCAAGTGTAGATCTAGGCTATGCTATCTAAGCAATATGTCAGTGCAAAACAAGTGCAGATAATGAAGCAGGCACAAATAGTAAAAGCAGTCAAAAGGCAGAAATTAATGTAGTAAAACCGTAAAATGCAGTTGCAAAAGTGAGGTTAAAGATCAAAATAAACTTAAATTCTTTTTTCTTAGCTTTGGATGGCATGGATTCAAGCTGAAACACTAGACCTCTGGCAAAGAATGCCAAATGCAGAGCAGCTCCAGTTAATTGAGCCAAAACCCACACAAATGCGAGGCCTATATACAGGCAAAATTAAACAATGTTAATCTAGTGTGCCAATAAGAAATCACACAAGGTTCCTTCCTTCAGCAATCCCCAGCGCAGTCAAGGCTATATCCACACTCTTCTGCCACAAGGATGCAGGGAGCTCTTCTTAATGTAAGATGGCTGGATTTGAGTTCAAGTATACAAAAAACAGGCTAGATTCAGCAAGTCTGGATCTAGTGTTATTCTATCTAAACAACATTTCAGTGCAAAACAAGTATAGATAATCAAACAGGCACAAATTGTTGAAATGGATTGTGAAGGTCGATACTGAGTCAGCATTTCATTTGTTGCTGGTACATGAGGATGAATGATTGTTGTTGGGTATGGTGGTTGATAACAAATTTTACTTTGATAAGACCATGCCTATGGGAATAATGGTGGTAGGTGCCACTTTTGAGAAATTTAGCTCCGCTTTTCACTGGATATGGCAGCAAAAGGTGGTTAGTCAGAGGACTGTACATTATTTAGTTGATTTTCTTTTGGTAGATGAGGGGCATGATGGTGTTGTAGAAAGGTTGCAAGCTTTCATTCATATGTGCAATGAGTTGGGTGTTCCTCTTGCCGAGAAGCAACTGGAAGGTCTGGCCAAAGCCATATGTTTTTTAGGTCTGATAGTTCATGCAGGCTGGAGTTTTTTTGTATCTAGAAACTAGATCAGCTGAGGGATAGGATTGCATGGATTAGGAGGAGCAATTTTTCACAGACAGTGTGGGATGACACAGAATGAGGGCATATTTCAATGGAGAGTGGTTTGTGACTCGAAGGCCAGATGAATGGGAGGAACAGAGGAGGAAGGATATGGCAGTTTTACAGTTGATGTCATTCTGGGTAGCCTCAGTGGTAATACTTGTGTGATAGGAAGGTGGCTATCAATTTGGTTAACTTGGTAGTAGTGGGATGGCTAATTTGGCAATCATGGGCAATCATGGGCAGTATCTACAAGGAAGACTTATTATGGGGCATTGTCCATGTCTGGTGAATTTATACAGGAGCTGCTGGAAGAAGACAAAGTATGGTCTCTGAAATTGTTGTTGCACTGCTTGAACAGCATGTGGCTGGAAGGGCGGATGGTTAGATTAGTTAGAGTACATTTAGCAGTTATTAGCATGTTTACTAGAGTGGTGGGTCTAGAAGATCTAACCAAACATAGCCAGTAGTTCAGATGTTGAAGAGGTGGGATTGGGTATGGTGTAGGAGAAATGCTATGTGGCTACCTATGATGAAGCAGGCCCTCAGGGTGATGTTTTTATAGGCTTATGGTTATTGGTGGGGAACTCAGCAGATTACCCACTCTGGGATACTTTGGCGGTGTGGATTTACAAAGGGCTTTCAGGGTTAGAGAATTGTTAGGTTCATTGCTGTGGAGGGACATTTTTAACCTCTCTTCAACAGTATTGGTTTGGTTGTAGTGATCTAAAATGGATCAGGTTGGTGGGAGTATGGAGATAGTGCTGCACAGATGTGTTGAGGAGCTCCTTTGTCTAGTGGCTTGGTCTAAACAAAGCTTCAGCTTTCACCTAGAGGTAGGCCACAGGAGCTGGTTTTTCAAACTTGTAGTGGTAAGGTGGTAAAAAACAGCCAATTTATACACTTGATAAAAAGGGCCTTTCAATGTCAAGCCCTCCATGGTGAAAGGTTTTCCACCCATTCTTCCCAGCTAGGGAGAGCATCTGACTTAGCAAGGGATGGAATGTCAATGGAGGTCATAAAGAGGGTGGGTTGGAGGTCATCGGGGGGCATTTTTAAGATATATTAGGTAAAGTGGGCTTGTAAACTTGGTATATTATAATTTTTTTTTTGGGGGGGGTTGCTGTCATACTGGGCCACTCCTTTGTATATTGAGTGGTGAAACAAACAATGATCAGACCAGAAGCAGTTGAGTTGGGCTTGAAAAATACGGGTGGATTGTGTCTTGGTAAGGTGTTAGAGGTCAAAGGTGGCACCAAATCAGAGACAAGTTGGAAGTCATCCAGTTCAGGATTGGAATACAGTATATTTTGATCCTTCATTTGGCAGGTAATGACTTGGGGAGGGCTCCAAAGTGGCAATTATTAGCTGTGATGGGTGACTTGGCATGTTTAAGATGTAGGTTTCCCTGTATGATTATAGTCTGGTTAGAGATAGTGCTGTATTTTGCTGGAGGCATGCCTTCAAGTTTATGGGTACTGAGCACACTCACAGTTTTGTTAATCACTGGCTTTCAGGAGTTTTAGGGCAGTGAGGTGTTTATTCTATTGATCATAGGGATTTTGATGACAGGCATCAGATTTGGTTTCAGGAGGATGGGGTGCATTTATGTGATCTAGGTTCAGACCTGTTTAAGGTGCATCTCTCTTTGCTCTTGAAGAATATGATTATGGTGTTGTAGTGCTTGAGGAAGGGGGGACATCCTGCTATCAGGATGGTGGGCAGAGAAGAAGGGTTGCAATGAACCCCTTTTCTGTTCCCCCTTCTCTTTTATTTCTGTTTTGGTTAGTTTAGTTGTGGTTGTCTGTTATAGAACTGAGTGGTATCACACTGCTTCTAACAGGAGGTTGAGCTTAGGTGAGTGGATTGATGTAACTCTGCTTTACATCAATATCTGAGTGAAGACAAGTGGGTAACGCTGCCTATTGTAAATTTACTATGTTTAACTTTATGACATGTGAATGTTATGGAATTTTGCATTTGTTTAGTTGTTAATAAAATGGTCATCATATCCGAAGAGTTGTGGTTATTTGTGTGTATGGGGGATCTGGCCAAATGTAGTTTGGACACAGACTAATTTATCCCGAAACACTGTAGTAGAGAAGGTGTGTGTGAGAAATGACTAAATAGAACAAGGAAGCAGTCAGAGGGAAAGGGAGTCAAGATGGACAAATGGAAAGGAAAGAGTTAAAGTGCATAGGAAGGAAGGATGGTTTGAGGGGAAGATAGGTAAGGGGTAGGGGGAGTTAGTTGGATTTTGTTCAGTAATTCTGAGTTAGGGGGTCAGATTCTTGTGTGAGCTTGTGGATCCCACCTTCCAGTCCTCTCTTAGGTTTATGCTGATCATTTACAGGACTGGTGAGTTTTGTGGGTTCCTATTACATTATCGAAGTTCTGAAACTCCGAGCACCATAAGGTCGAAACCTTATGTTCGAAGTTTCAGAACTTCGATTAAGTAAAAAAATAAAATAAAATAAATAAAGTATTGCAAGCAGGGGTGCAAGCCCTCCTGCACTCCCCACACCCCCCGCTCTTTAAATATACCAACTCCGAGATTGCAATACAGTGCGGAAAGGAAAGATTTTCCTTTACCGCACTGTAGTGCAATTTCGAAGTTTGTATATTTAAAGAGCGTGGGGGGTGCAGGGGGGTTTGCCTCCCTGCTTACAAGAGTTAGTTTCTGTTTGTTGTGCTTAATTTTTTTTCTTACGTTGTTCGAAATTATAAAACTTCGAACATACAAGTTCGATCTTGTAGTGTTTGAATTTTTATAGTTTCAACAACGTAATAGGAACCCGAGTTTTGTGATATGTGTGGGGTGCAAGAGGGCAGAGAAGAGGAGTTGCGATGAACACATTTTCTGTTCCCCCTTCTCTTTTATTTCTGTTTTGATTAGTTTAGTGAGCGGTATCATGCTGCTTCTAATGAGAGGTTGGGCTTAAGTGAGCCAATTGATTTAACACTGCTTTACATCACTAGTCGAGTGAAGGTGAGCAGGTAATGCTGCCCACTGAGAATTTGCTATGTTTGAATTTATGACATGAATGTTATGCAATTATTCATGTGTTTAGTTGTTAATAAAATGCTCGTCTTTTTAAGTGGTGTGGTGTGGTTATTTGTGTGTACGGGGAAACTAGACAAAAAACACTGTCAGCGAGAAATTGATGAAGTGAAACTCAAGTGTAAAAGGTTTTCATGTTTATGTAAAGACGTATTTGTGAGATGCAATACATATAAAAAAATTACCATTGGTCCTTCTGCATATCTATCTATCTATCTATCTATCTATCTATCTATCTATCTATCTATCTATCTATCTATCTATCTAAGACAAGGGAACTGAAGAAGGAGGAATTGTGGGGTGAAATTTTGGACATTAAGATATCAAGTAGGAATGTCAGAAAAGGACTTTAATGGAATGCTTGAAGAACCAGAGAAATGTTGTGTCTCACCACTCATAGCTATCCATAAAGTGGTTAGAAGATTCTTTAAAGCAGCACTAAAGGTTCCCTTGGTAGGTATTAGTTGAATATGTGAGGTGCTGAAAGACATTTAGAAGTGATGTGGAGAACTGGAAACTGCAAGTTTTGTAGATCCCAAAAGGCATATTGTCCGGCAGGTCTGTTTTTATTAACCTGCTGAACTTCTAATAGAAAGATGGCTTCAATTTAATGTTTTTCATCTTTTGCTCACTTTGGGTAGATTTGGAGTAGGAAATGAATGATACAGACAGCCTGACTACGAGTAAGGAACTCTTGACTTATACAGGTCTTTACAGAAGTCAAACAATACTTTCTAGATTTCTTAATTCTTTTAAACACCCCCTCTCACCCCTGTGGGTCCTCTCATGTGGAAGACAAAAGTATTGCTATATCACCAGGCATTTCTGTTTCTGCAAATACCAAACAGCAGGTCTTCTAAAACCTTTTTGGCCTGATGCTGCTTTACCCTTCTTTAGGACCGCTTGTAGTGCCTCCAGATTGGTACTTTCTTTAAACGTCTTCTCATTATAGGCTCAGTGGATCAGAGCTATTTACTAGACATGTGGCCAAAGTAACCAATCAATACCATAAACAAGGCACCCCAAAAGTCCTGTAAATGTGTTAGCAACTTAATAAATTAGTCAGTAGATTAGCTGCCTCCATCAGGGAAAGCCAGACTACACTCTGCAGGGGTGAATTTGTAATTACCCATTCAATCACCAGGATTAGAATTAAAGGTTTCTGAGTATTGCATTGTTTTATACACAAGGGAAGTTTTTTTCTACAGGTAAGCGATGTATTGGATTAGACATTTGTCATGTTAACAGAGCACTTTATTTTTCTTGTTGACTGAAAGCACTAAAGTGTTTTACTGGCTTTGAAGGCTGGTGTAACACTTCACATTCAAACTTTTTTCCTGCAACTGGTAGTATATAGAGTAGGTAAAATGTACTACAAAGAATTCTGTGATCATAACCCCATATTTTGTGCTCTCTATATGGATGCCAAGATTCACTTCTCAAGCTTTGCTTTTGAGTTGAATTTCTTGGCAACCATATCTCAAAAATATAATTACCTGTCTATGACTGGAGACCTGAGCATAACTCTCTATATTGTATAAGCTAGACTGTTAATTGCTAGGTAGCTAAACTTGCCTAATAGTAGTGGATTAGGTTTAATATGAATTTTCTTTATTGGATTTAGGTATTGTTAATAATTAGTAAGGGAAACAGATAGGGAACTATTATTAGCAATGAAATAGTACTTGGTTTTGTTTAAAGTGATCATGACCCTTCTTTTCTTATTATTACTTTCTCTAAATGCTGCCTTCCGTGGTCTCTTCAGGTCCAGGATTAGTTGACTTACGTGGTTGACAAATAATAATAAATAAACATGCGTATTTATTTGTGTTTTTTAATGGGAAGTTCTAAGCTGGTGTTGTGAGATCAGACATGAGATAACATAATCACAGACACATATCTGCCTCCCGATTCCCAGGATCTATGTAAGTGGTGCTGAGTGCACATACAAAAGGCGTGTTACAAACAGTGAAAGTAAGCTTCTGTAACTACACACAGACGGATGTGCTTGAAGAAAAGGAAAGTCTCAAGCTAAAGCATTTTTTGTTACAATTCCTCTTGGTAAGCAGTGCACCTCAATGTATGCTGAATAGGAATTTGCTATGTTGGTATGTACAGGAGTCAGACTCTGCCTAAAAGGCACTAGTGGGCCACCAAATGCTTTAACTAGTATACAGAAGCTGAAACCCCATAAAGAGAGAGAGAGGTATAGAAGCTGGTACATCTATTAATACTTGGCTCCCATGCTGACAAATAATACATCCCCCTGAAATGGCACCAGTTAACCGGCCAGCTGTTAAAATCAACTTTGTTATCCTTCAACTGGAGCATTATTCTCGGTAATGTCACAATGCTGCTTAGTACTAGTCTTTCCTGTCTTTGACATGTGTGGAAAGATCAGTCATGGATCTCTTTTTCTCACATAGGTTACCATATCTAAGGCATATATAGACAGCCATGAGGTCATTTTCATATTTGGAGGAATGTCATAGTCATATTTTGGGGAATGTAGAGGTATATGGACCTTTGTCACATCATGAATCCTGGCACCAGAGCAACAGCTGTCACCTTATCCTTGAGCAGCCTGGTGAGAGAAGCAAAACCACCAATAACTAGGACATTACTGTACATGGCTGCTGATTGTAGATCCACCAATAACTAGGGCAATACTGTATGTGGCTGCTGGCTCTAAGGACATTATGAATAAATGCACATTACTCTAGTGACCCTTCCTGTAGGGAGGTGTACAAGGTGCAGACGTAACTACAGTATTAGAAGTCTGACTATGTGTTTGAAGCTTGTTAATACAATGTCTAGGGGGCTTAGGTACAGATTTCTTTACCATTTCACCATAAGTAGGAACTTTCACAAGCAAACACGTAAAACTAGCAAACATGAGCAAAGCATTATTAATACAACAGTCTTATAACAGATCTTGAAGATGGCAGTTTCTTCGATGCCAAAGTAACTGCAGTGGGATAGCAATAGTAACTAGAACAATTGCAAAGTGCATTTGCAATTAAGCAAACAGCATCAACAAACATGGGCAATACAGCAGTCTTATAACAGTACTTGAGAATGGTGAAATACTGAGTATAATAGAACCATGGTGTGATTTTTACACTTAAAAATGGCAATATAGTCAATGTAATCAAATCATAGTGGGATAGCTTAGCACAAGCCATACTAAACAATGCAGTAATAACTATAGTAAGGATAAAATGATATGAAAGAACCATTACCAGAGAAAAGTAACACATGAACAAGAGCAGCTTTACCTGCGTGTGTTATAAGTTTAATGGAGTAAGATATCACCTAAATGAAGCATTTGCTTAAATGCATGGGCAAACTCTGTGCTACATGAAAATAGGTGGATATTTCTACTGTTTCCAGGCCACTCCTTATTCTGTACTGTGGGATACTTCGTAATACACTGCTTGGCAAAAAACAAATGCCAAGCTGTGCAGCATCCCAAATTGAAATATTGGTAAAACTGATGAAATGGGATCTGATCAATCACAGGAAAACTTTAACAGAAGTTGCCTTCCTCAGTCTGGTGACTGAAATCACCCTCCTCACAAGGAATAAATGGGAATTATCCCAGGCAGGTCAAAGTAGGCAATAACACTCAAATCACCAAAAAATGTAGCCCAAGAAGCTGTAGGGTTTGGTAAAGTCTTTCCCGTCTCTTTGTTTTCTGTTGTAATTTGTAGTGCAGTCCACAACTCAGCAGAGGAACACAAATGATGACTTGGTTTATGGCTAGATTGCATTGTTATCTAAATCAAGGAGTCTGGAGAGGAATATGGGAAGGGAGGGCAGACATTATTAGTATCCCAGAGGTGTGGGACAATGACAAAAGACTGTGTTGGTTCCACAGTACAGGTTGTTCATAATAGAGATGGAAGGAATATGCAAGGTCATACATGGGATGGGGGGGTCATCACCATGTGAAGGAAGCAAGAGAATAGGCAGTGTCAGAACCTTTGGAGACTGCATTGAAGGGTAAGCTGGTGAAAAGGGGGACTGTTACTAGATATAGTGCATCAGCTTTGACACAAGTCATGTAGGCAGGGTGACAGACTGGGAGAAAGAATATCAGAGTGGACAAAAGGAAGTAGGCTGTACTCCGGAATCTGTATCTGCTAGAATGACACTGGGTGATTCTGATCTCCAGGGTAGACAGGAACTGCTGGGACCTTACCAGAAAGGATAGAATTCCAGGTGCACTGCTGAGGGATTCCAAAATGTACAGGTGAAGGTGTCTTTAGCTAGTAGTGACAACATCATTATCTGTTTTAGAGTAGGTGGGCGACATAAAAATGATACTGTGGTATAACAAGAAATGGTTATACTCAGCTGCTGCAGACAGTCAAAGATGTGTTGGTGGTCTAGAGGCAAACTGAGACAAGAAATAAGCTATGGGAATGAATCAGGGAGGAAGTACTTGGGTCTGTTTGAAGAAAAGGCAGAAACAAACATAATAGGAAGAATGCCAATGTGGTTATATTGCAATATGAGTCTAAAGGCAAAAGGCAGAATATACAAAGAAAGAAAGGAAGGGGTGTGCAGGAAGGGGCATGAGTCACAGTACAAGGAGGCAAGCAGAAAGGCAAAACACAGACAAGGGCATCAAATGTATAAGTCAAAACAGGGTTGGCAGAAGAAGTCTGTATCAGAAGGGGTTATTCTCAGCATGAACTTTAGATGGAATTCTCCATAGGTGTTACATCTGTTTCAGTGGCTGGGCCTTATTTCTTAAATTTATTCAAAATTTACTCTCAGCTGCAGATTGGCAGATTTATAGTGTCCATGGTATAGTTATTTTTACATTTGCATGCATCACTTCAAAAATAGCTTAGCTGTCCTTTTTAAAAAACAATTCTAGCCATACTTTTTTTCAAACCAACTGCCATTTACTGTGGCGATACACCAGAATTTGTGCTTAAGGTGAGAAAGCTAGAGGTTGTATGGAACAATAGATTAATACTTAGGGACTAAGTACAGTCTGTTTTCAAGTCATCATGTTTCCACATATGAAACATTGCTCATGTTAAATATTAAACACTTTCTCCCTCCTGGATTCTTCACATCTTGATTATTGTAGCATCACTGTCTTGGATTCCTTATGGTGAGCTAGACTAATAACATCTGGTGCGGAATTCTGTAGACCATTGACTTACTGGTACTTCCAATATACCACTCCAGTTCTGTGCAGGTAATGCTAGCTGCCATTTGGCCATTATATCACTTTTAATGTTTTAGTTTTAGTGTATTTAGCCCTATTTTCTGAACTAGAATACTCCAGTTTTCAGGTCTTGCTGAATTCTAGGCTGTGTTATAGTTCCTGTGTTGCCCATATCCTTACTTGAATAGGAGGAAGCTTCTCTGTTCACCAGTGAGAGTGGAGAGCTTTGAGCAGCCTATCTGTCCCTGGAGGAGTGGTCTCAGCCCAGTAACTTGTAGCTTATTGGCCGTTTTTGGGCCATTTCCTATCTCTTTGAAACTCCCTGCCTTAAAACCTGCTTTAGTGCAGTTTTGCACTTGTAACAGACTCAGCACAGCTCCTCGTGGTGCCTGCAGAGTTCTACAAGCAGCGGAGAGTGTAGAGAGAGACTTTAAAAAGATTTAAGTATTTTTTTACCTGCTTAACTGCGACTGCATATTCTCACCTAAAAACGAGTTTTCTGACTATCTGAGATCTGCAAAACATTGTTTTCCTGCATTTTTGGTGTTTGTACTTTTAAAAGTTGTATTTTGCCTAGTTTAAGTGTTGTAGGCTACACACTCAAGTGCGCTAGCCAATTTAAAGCATTTACTGTGTCCTTGTGCCTAGTTTCTGTTTAGAAAAAAAAAACAAAACGAAAAAAAAAAACAAAAAAATATCCATGTTTCCCGCCTTTTCTGAACTAGAATAGTCCAGTTTTCAGGTCTTGCTGAATTCTAGGCTATGTTATAGTTCCTGTGTTGCCCATATCCTTACTTGGATAGGATGAAGCGTCTCTGTTCACCAGTGAGAGTGGGGAGCTTTGAGCAGCCTATCTGTCCCTGGAGGAGTGGTCTCAGCCCAGTAACTTGCAGCTTATTGGCCATTTTGGGCCATTTCCTATCTCTTTGAAACACCCTGCCTTAAAACCCGCTTTAGCGCGGTTTTGCGCTTGTAACAGACTCAGCACAGCTCCTCGTGGTGTCCTGCAGAGTTCTACAAGCAGCGGAGAGTGAAGAGAGAGACTTTAAAAAGATTTAAGTATTTTTTTTACCTGCCTAACTGCGACTGCATATTCTCGCCTAAAAGCGAGTTTTTTGACTATCTGAGATCTGCAAAGCATTGTTTTTCTGCATTTTTTGTGTTTGCACTTTTAAAATTTGTATTTTTGCCTTGTTTAAGTGTTGTAGGCTACACACTGAAGTGCGCTAGACAATTTAAAGCATTTACTGTGTCCTTGTGCCTAGTTTCTGTTTAGAAAAAAAAAAAAAACGAAAAAAAAAATATCATTGTTTCCTGCCTTTTTTGAACTAGAATAGTCCAGTTTTCAGGTCTTGCTGAATTCTAGGCTGTGTTATAGTTCCTGTGTTGCCCATATCCTTACTTGGATATGAGGAAGCTTCTCTGTTTACCAATGAGAGTGAGGAGCTTTGAGCAGCCTATCTGTCCCTGGAGGAGTGGTCTCAGCCCAGTAACTTGTAGCTTATTGGCCATTTTGGGCCATTTCCTATCTCTTTGAAACTCCCTGCCTTAAAACCCACTTTAGCGTGGTTTTGCGCGATTTTGCACATCGCACAACATTGCACAACTTCACGCAGCACCCATTAAGCAGTTTTTAACTATTCCCGGCTCCACAAAGTCTGCTCTTTAATTTTTCCCTTAGAACTAGTCAAATTTGCAAAAATAAGCACCCAACCTTCATTCTACAGCCCAGCACTTGCTCAGATTTCTCAGTAAGCACTACGTTTAGCACTACACCCCCCTATATTATACAGAAGTACAAGGCTCCCTATTCATCCATCCCACACAATCAATAAATCAGTTCTTTAAACCATCCAGGCATGTCCAAGTCACAGTTTCAGCTATACTCTCCAGTCTAGTTGGTGAATCTGGGAATCCTGAGGCAATGTTACAATTGCCTGATGTACACAGACAGCCCTCTCCTCCTTCCAACAAACGCAAATATATGTGAGAGATGCAACTATACAGCCAAACTGGAGACCGGGCTCTCTCAACCCAAGACTGGCACAGTCAGTCAGGAGGTGAAGGAAGACACTCGCACCACACAACCAGTCTCACATAGACAAATTGCACCAGCAAACAAGGCACATAATCTCACAGAAACATACGTGGAGGCTCTAAATAAAAATCTGCCAAAACAGCAGAGACCTCCAAAGCAGACATCTAAGCAACCACTACCACACAACAACCTTCACGTATCACATACTTCATAAAGTCAGTGTGCCACGCAGTCGCAGCCCCCAAGGCTAAATAACACACCTTATACACTAGTAATTGGAGACTCTATTGTCAGGCACACTGACGTCCCACTCACCAGACTGAATAAGGAGAAGGTAACTGTAAGCTGCCTGTCAGGTGCCAGGATCTGCCACATAACACAAGCACTCAGGTCACTCCACAGCAGGTACAAATATGACTCTGTCATTGTCCATGTTGGTGTGAATGTCCTGAGATGTACCTCCCTGGACTACATGAAAAGGGACATAGAGGAGCTCTCTGATCAAGTAGCCCAGGCCGGAATGACCCTGACTCTGAGAAGCATCTTACCCTCACCAAGAATGATGCCACAGTATAAAGACAAAATGATCAATTTTAACAATTGGCTAACCTATTGGTGTCATTCTAAGGGGATCCAGTGTCTGTCAGCCTGGGATGACATGCTCGACAAGCCACGTTGCTTCGCCAGGGACAGCTTGCACCTGTCACCCTTAGGCTTTTGAATACTGGCAAAGGCTCTTGCCACCCCTATAGTGCCAGGGACAGCTTGCACCTGTCACCCTTAGGCTTTTGAATACTGGCAAAGGCTCTTGCCACCCCTATAGTGCCTTTTTTAGGCAAGGCTCAAAAGACAAACCCACCCCCATAGACAATACCAGAAACGAAAAACTAAGGGTAATGCTACTCAACGCCAGAAGTCTAAACCTCAAGATGCATGCACTCGAGGCACTCCTCAGTATGGAGAAAATCGATATCTGTGCAGTAACAGACACCTGATTCAAGGCTTCAGAGAGCACACCAGCATTACCAGGATTCAACTCATACCATTCTTTTCAGCCCCAGAACCCGGACCGAAATACTAAAGGTGGGGGAGTATCCATCTTCATCAAGGATACCCACAATTCCAGGTTAGTGGCACTGCATGAGGCAGCGGAGACCATCCATGTGCAACTAACAGTAGGTAAAACTGCTTGTCAGTTTGTAGCCTGCTATAGATCACCCACCCTGACTCAGGACCCCCACTCGGCATTCCTGAGAACATTGGAAAATATGAAGGTCTCACCAAACACCATGATATTGGGGGACTTCAACTACCCAAACATCGACTGGGAAAACTACTCAAGCCCCAACACTTTTGCCCAACGGTTCCTTGAGTTTATAAACTCAAATGCCTTGGAACAACTGGTCACCTCTCCCACAAGAGGGGACAACATATTGGACTTGGTCATCACCAACATGGGGGATAAATGCTCCATACCAGAGGTAAACCCCTCGTTGGTAAGATCGGACCATAAACTAATCACAATGGCCATTCACATCCTGATCCCACCCCCAGCCAAGGAAACCACTGTGAAAGATTTCTCAAAAGCAAACTTCACACTTCTCAAGACCAAGTTTCAAAGCCCCCGGGCATATGGAAAATGCTACCCAAACCACAGAATCCTTTACAATTGCACTCTATGAGCACCTACAGGAATGCATGGATCGTGCCATCCCAAGCAAAACCAAGACTCACTCCTCCAAAAATAGGAGACCAGTCTGGTGGACCCAGGCCGTAAATAAGCTATACAACAGAAGGAGGAAACTATTACATGAAAAGGCAAAATCCCAAAAAGGGAAGGCATCCCTGATCAGTACTAGTAAGAAACTTCGATCCCTCATAAAATCATCAAAGGCTAGCTTTGAAAGAAAAATCGCCAAAGACTCTAAAGATAATCACAAAGCATTCTTTAGCTACATGAAGAATCTGGGTGGCAACTCTCAGATATGCTCTGAGCTGGTGCAAAATGGCACAAAATACACTGAACCCACTGACATTGCCAACATCCTGGTGGACAGGTTCAGTGCAAACTTTACCCCCCTTCCCCCCCAAAAGAGCCAGTGTCTATCCCAGAAAAATGCAATCCCCCAGACATCACAGACACACAGCTGAAAGCAGCCCTCTCCAAAGTAAAAAAACACAGCATCAATGGGACCGGATGGTATCCCGGGCTGTGTCTTACATGAGCTCCAAAATTAACTAAACCCTCACATAAATTCACTGTTCCAACTAAGCCTTACCACAGGTTATGTACCCAAAGAATGGCGTACAGCAACAGTGATCCCGCTTCACAAAGGTGACGCCACAATGGATCCTGGGAACTATCGCCCTATAAGCCTGACTAGCCTGGTCTGCAAGGCTATGGAGCGCATCATCATGGATCTTATAAACAAAGACATTGGGAACCTCTAAACACTGGACCCTACCCAATTTGGCTTTGGTATAGGCAGATCTTGCCTCTTAAACCTAGTTGACTTCTTTGAAACAGTTACCAAAGCCATAGATGAGGGAAAGGTATTCCACACAGCCTACCTGGACCTCGCAAAGGCCTTTGACACAATGCAATCATAAATAAGCTTACTAGCTTAAATATTAACCCATATGTCATAAGATGGGTTGCAAACTGGCTCAGGGATAGAACTCACATGAGAGTAGTGGGTGCCATGTCCGACTCTAAACCGGTTACAAGTGGTGTCCCACAGGGCTCAGTCCTGGGACCCCTCTTGTTCAGTATTTACTTCTCTGAGGTACAGGCAAACACGGGAGGACTGTGGTTTACCAAGTTTGAAGACGATTGCAAACTGGGAGCCATAATAGACTCAAGCATCCTCCAGAAGGGCCTTATGGAGACGGATACCTGGTGTCAGAACCATGGCCTCAAGCTAAATGCCAAAAAGTGCATAGTCATCCCCTTTGGGAAAAACAAAGTGCCCACAAACTACCACATAGGAGGCAATCCACTAAGTACCGAAGAAGTAATTAGGGATCTGGGGACCCAAGTAGATAGTAGCCTCTCCTTTGACAATCACATTGCCAAAGTGGTTAGAAAAACCTTCTATATAGCTCACCTAATCACAAAAGGGTTCACATCTAGATCAAGAGAGAGGTCATTGTGCCCCTCTACTCATCGCTCATCAGGCCCATAATTGAGTACAATGCCCCATTTGGGATGTACCTTACCCGACACCTGCAACAACTGGAGAGACCTCAAAAATACCTCACCAAGAGGATCGTGGGCCTCAAACAGATGCCCTATGCAGCTCGACTAAAGAAGCTCCAACTCTACTCAGTTGCTTACCGCCTACTCACAGGGGACCTCTGCCTGACATTCAAGGCCATGTCTAACCCGGAACTATTGGACATGCTCCACCTCAAGAAAACCAATTCCATTACAACTACACGCTCCAGGGATTTAAACCTTAGCACAACAATAAACAGGACATGCTGGAGGGATAGATTCATATCCCAAAGGCTTCCCTTGCTCTGGAATAGAATCCCAGTCCATGTAAGACAGAGCCCCTCGCTGACCCTCTTCAAGAGAAATCTTGATGAGTGGATTGGTAATCGTAAATTTACTCCTGGGATCACTTCTTTGGCCCTGCTGGACAGAGGCTCAGGAATCTAGTCTAATAGGGAGGCGAAAGCCCTAGGGCAGATAGCCTAGTACCTACCTATGAACCTATGAACCTATGTGATGGTGCTTTCAGTTCCTTACAGTATTCCTAGTCTTTTGTGGTACTCCTCCTGGGCATTGCTGGAGATTCCCAGGGTATATTTGGAGACATCAGATACTTGATCCTTTTTCAGTCAGGTGCCTCACCTCCAGTCCTCCCACTCAGTGATTGAAGTGAGGGCATCTCCTACTCTAGCTGGCTTTAAATGGTCCCTAAAACTCCCATCTTTTAAATCTTGCATATGACTCGGCCTAGTTTTCTGATGTTTTACTACATTCACCTATCACTGTACTTTCTGTTATTTTTCTTTAATATATTGTTTTATTTCTTGCAGCAGACTTTGTTAAAATTACTGTATTAAGTCTGAACTTGAACCCACCACATAATCCTATAATTAGGTACAATCTACATTAATATCAACATAATTAACTTGTTTTAGCAGTACCAGAGATGTAGCCATTTTTATAAACAGCTGAAATGTTTGCAAAATGCACAGCGAAGTTTAAATGAACCTCTCATGGCTGGTCATCTTGCTTGTGTTGGAAACAAGATACCCATCTATGTCATTTGAGACTCAGGTTTCTGTGTGGGTCAAGATCAGAGGGCAGTGCTAACTGTGCAGTACCTGTGTATAATGTCACAAGCTGTGTGCTCCATGGAAACCCACTTGCCAGCTGTTAGCAAACACAGTATCACATTCAGTTCCTGATTAGTTGCTGGACCTGTCTGGCAAAAGGACACATCTGGGAGCAGTAGATGCTACTAGTTAGGGAAAGTGTGGCAGATATTGATAAAATCACCACTCCTATGGTGTATATAAAAACAATTATACAACGACCCCCCCATTAATATTCAAAAACTATGCACGCTGATTGGTCAGCATGTACATTGTAAATCAGAGTTATAGTAATGGAAAAAGGTTTGGTCGCCCGGACTTTTTCCATTACTATAACTCTTTTTTTTTTTTTTTTTAACAGCAACGGAGAAAGCAAGATCTCCGTTGCTTCACACTGTCTCGCTATGTTAAACTCATTTAACATAGTGAGACAGCATTAAAAAAAGCAACGGACATTCTCCGTTGCTTTTTTTAATGCTGTCTTGCTATGTTAAATGAGTTTAACATAGTGAGACAGTTTGTAAAAAGCAATGGAGAACTTACTTTCTCCGTTGCTTTTTACAAACTGTTTCGCTATGTTAAAGGGGTTTAACATAGTGAGACAGCTTTAAAAAAAGCTACGGCTCCGTTGCTTTTTTTAAAGCTGTCTCGCTATGTTAAACCCATTTAACATAGCGAAACAGTTTGTAAAAAGCAACGGAGATCTTGCTTTCTCCGTTGCTTTTGCTCAACTCTGATGTACTGCATAGGCATACGCATGTGCAGTACATCAGAACTGCCACAGAATACCAGACAGCTGTGGAAGGGCAGCAAGGAGGCATTATACAATACCATTATTTAAGAAAATTAATTATTTTTTCTTAAATAATGTCATTGTATAATAGCAATAACCCACTTCTGGGTGTGGGTATTGCTGGATTTACCCATGGTTGGCTTTGTTTGGTCCCTCGGGCTTCGCCCTCATGACCAAACCATGCCAACCGTGGGTAAATCCAGCATTACCCACACCAAGGCGTGGGTTATTGCTATATTATCCTGTCTTATATTCCTGGCTCAAGGCACAAGTCATCCATCCTTTATAATATTCCATGTTACAGTGATCTAGTTTGGTTGAATATACATAAAAACCTAGTCTGATTGCTAGAGTGATACAACCCACAAAATCATTGCTTAGTGATCATCAGTTTTGAGAAACTTTGCTTAAAGGCATCTAAGGAATGTGGTGTAAATTTGTGCTAATTTTATTCTATGAGAAGTGTGCAGAACCCATAATCTGTACTAATCAGAATGTCTGACATCTGTGTAAAAGAGTGGGTTGGTTACCTTGCTTTCTTTAAAATATGGTGCAGAAGTGAGAAATGCACAAATACAGTTGTGGATGAAGGAAAAGACAGGAGACATTTTATCAAGTGTTGTTTATTCCATCTCTCTGTTTCTAAAATGTAGAAAGACAAGGACCAGTCATGGAAGTTGGTGGGTTCTCATGCTTAGCTGTCTCTTGAAAGCTCAGACTTTGGTTGGCGAAGGGTGAGATTTGATGAGGAGCACAGCTAGGTTGTGGAAGGGTCATCACTCTGACTTTATTTCAGACGTAAGCCTGCTTTTCACATTATTGAGTCATTCTGTGTTCCTCTGCAGCTGCTATGCATACAATTCCAGCTAGTATGAATGCCGTATGATGTGCACCTGAAAATAGAAAATGAAAACCACTGACTTGCAAAATGTGGCTTTGGGTTCTGCCACAGTGATACGCTTGAGTATGTTATTACAAGTAAGAAGCTTGATGTATGCTGTGGTTTTCTGATTCTTCAGCTATTCTGTTACTTGAAAGGGTTTCTTCAGAGGATGTAAGATTTCCAGCCTACGCCTGACATCTGGAATTTGTACCACATTGTAGATACACACCCTGCTAAGCTTCCTGAGTTTGGGCTTAGCAAAAGAAACCAGGCATCTTCATACTGCTTTGAAATTCAGTGGTGACACATCTGCAGTAGGGGCTTGTGGTATTGGCAACACTGTACTTGTTAGCATTCACAGCATGTATGCTAATCTAGAAAGGAACTTTCTAGGTTAATGCAGTGCCAATGTAGTAAAGTAACATAGGACTTAACTATATATATGCTATTGCTGAATGTAGTTGATATCACAGTTAAACAACTGCATTAATGTTATACTGATATCGTAGGAGCTTAGACAAAAATGCATATGCCACTACCCAAGAAACAATTTGGAGGGTAAATTATACAAGTCTGAAGGTCATTTTACTGTTTACTTTCCTCAAACTATTCTTCACATGTATGTAAAAGTTCCTTGTAGAAAGCAGTGTTTGTTGTCAAGATATATGAGGGTGCACCAGGATCTGCAGATGATACAACATATGTGACCCACAATAGCCAACATTTATTGTGCAATGTTTCATCGCCACAAAGCATCAGGTTACCATGACAACCTCCAGTACTGCACTGCATTCGTGTAATGCATTCTATGTGACGATAGCATTCCTTTGATGCTCATGTATTTTTGTTAGGAGTAAAATGTCACTCAACCCACATAGTCTATTTTTTGTGTTCACAGATACTTACAAGGTTATTGATCTGTGAGGAACTTAAGAAGCCTAACCTCACATAGCCCTTATATTTTATATACAAGTAATCCTTAGGATGAACAAGGATATGTTATGGCATTTATATGTTTGACCCTATACGAAGGACAGGGATGTTAAACCAGGAGTGAATTTGTGGTTACCCATCCATTCGTCCAAATTGCTTTTCAAGAGAGTAAGAAAAGCTCTTTATTTTATGCAGAGTGGAAGACAATTCCAATGAAGCAGTATTCTCTGTGATACAAACCAGGCCTGCCCCTCCTACATGTTTTATTTACTTTGCAAAGCAGATTGAGATTCCTTAAGTGGGTGTTTATGATACCACTGGACTTGTGAATATACAATAGGTCTGACAGAAAAGAGTCTATTGAAGCCCAATATGCAAGGTAGAGGTCACCTCTCATTAGTCTGTATGATGCTGAGAAAAGAGATAAGGCTTTGAGATGATCTGCATAGTTTTTATGATTAAGCCCTTTTATTTTTTGTGAGAAAGCTCTATGGTAATTCCAGTTGTGACACGTGCTTGGACAGGTACATACTGAAAGGAGCATGATATTCAATGCCAAATAAGTGCTGAGTACAGTGTATTAATTATATCCCAAGATATGGATGCAATAGCTTTAGGTATAAGCTATGTAATGAAAAGTGACTTCCTTACAACAATGAATACATGGTGATCAAAGGACAGTTTATTGTTGACTTAGGTTCCCAGATTCCTAACTATAAGATCAATATTCTGGGATATATTATCAATATCATGGTTACAAGGGGAGTCTTGCTTGTCAAAGAATATGATTGCAGACATCTTGGCCTTTAGTTTTAGCCCATGGTTTTGACACCAAGTATTTGTTTGGGATAGGCCCTCTTAAGAATCTTTGTGTCCTCTGGGGAGTTTATGATGGCACCAAGTTTGCAATCATCTGCTGACTTGGTCAGCTACTAACCCTTATCCTGTGAGAAATAAATACCAAAGATGAGTGACCCAAGGGCTGAACCCTGGATACATCACTAGTGACATGTCATTTGGAGGAGGTATAGTTGCCCACCCTAACTTCCTGAGCTCTAGTTGTGAACCACTTTGGTATTCAGTGAGTTGTATTTGGATAGACATTTAGCTGGGAGAGTTTATCTAAGTAACCTGCGTGAGGGATGATGTTAAATGCCTCTGCAAGATCTAAATATCTGGTGTGCACTGTTTTGAACTCATCTGTTGTTTCAGTAACTTTTTTAAAGAAGTCAACTAGGTTAAATTGGCAGGACCTGCCCTTAATGAATCTGAACTGGGTTGGGTCAAGAGAGAGAGAGAGATACCTATATTCTTATATCAATACTGTAATGTGTATTTCCATAGACTTACAGATGAGACTGGTCAGGCTTATGGGTCTATAATCACGTAGGTCCATTGAAGCCCCGCTGTTATGCAGAGGAATGACTGTTGATGTCCTGCATTCATCTAGGATGAATCCTGTTTTGAGGTTGCTATTGACTAGCATCTTTATGGGGTCAGACAAGTCATGTTTCAGGCTAATCAGTAGGCAACCTGGTTTGTTATCTGGCCCCACACATGTTCTTGGCCTAAGATTGTGCCTTGAGAATTTATTCTTGGGAGATTTGAGTAGGGGATGTTTGTGTAGGCATGTGATCTGAGAATATTGGAGGGTGGGGTGATGTTCGAACTAAATTTGTCCACTAGTAGATTGGCTATGTCCTCTGGGTCTGGGTATGTGATATCATTCACTATTACTTCTGCACAGTGCTGGGTAATGTTTCTGACATTTTTAACATAAATAAAGAAGTGTTTGTATTATCCTTCATCTGGGTGGCTATTTCTACTTCATATCTGGCTTTGGTTGATTTGATAAGGGTCCGTAGGTTCCTTCTTTAGTTTAGCAAGAGTGTTTTTGGCATCTTGAGGGTTAGATTTTTTGTGTGCAATATGTTTTTTTTTCCTTTTATTATAGAGCCTATTTATAATTTCTCCATTCCTTGAATGCCAGGCCAACTTGCTACTATAATTTTCCCATTTCCTTTTTCCATTTCCCAGATGTTACATTTAAGATGTTTAATGCATTTTATCCAGTTTGTATTCAACTCATATCTTCTAGGTAGCTAGCGTACTCATCTACCACAGTCTTTATAATGAAAGCTGCTGTATCTCATTAAAATAGCCATTTTTGACCCTGTTATTGTGTTGTACCAGTAAATGTTTTCTTAGTTGCACTTTCTTTACCTGACTATATACCTAATATATCTCAGTCAAGTTTTTCCTCTATTTGCAATATTTTTCATGGACTAAAACTCTGCATCTTTCTATATTTTATTGAATGTCACACAGCTGAAATCATAGTTTGCACTTTTTAACTCTTTCTTGCCTCCTATTAAATGTCTTCGATAATGCATACAAAAGACAGGACGCTCCTTATCAGTGCAACACAAAAAGGCAATAAGTGCTTCCATCTTTCTCTTGTGTTACTGTCATTAGCCCAATCCACCTACAGTAGGCTGTTTGCCTGAAATTCTCCTTAACATCTTGTAGTTTATGGAAATTAAGTTGACACACTCTCTTTAGTGGGGTCTCTGCATTACCCCTTACTCTTAACTTGCAGTCACCCTAGAGATTATTATATTAAGAGACAGGGCATGGGAAGGTCATCCTCCTGCAAGTAAGATGCTGTTGGCAAATGCAGCTTTTTTATTCATTAACAAGATAAGTGAACTGAGTGAACTGGTCCATAGACCCTTTTCAGCCATGACCTAAATCATAAGCCAGTGGCAAATACAATAAATATGGACATTTTTAGAGTAGCCAATCAACCACCATGATTTTGGGAAGAGGGACAAAGCATGTTCAAAGAAAACTAATACAGACACGGGGAGAACATATAAACTCCACACAGACAATGACTGGGAGACAGAAATTAGTCCCAGTGTTGTACAGCAAAGATCTGAACCACCACCTTGCCCAAAGTGCTTGTAAACAAAGACACTGGAAGGCAAACCTAATCTAATACCTTTTATTGGACTAGCATAAGTTTTGCAGCTACTAAAAGCTTTTGGTTTGGCAAGAGCCCTTCATCAGGTATTATTGATGTTAGAAACAGTGCTTAAGTAGCCACTTGTACCTAGAAGAGTAAGTACATCATTTGTTTCCAAGAGGTTAAAAATGATACTTGAAAATACCAATATGGAAAAAGCTATAAAGCTTACATGTTTAATATGAGTTTACACCTCAGAGACTGACACAGTGTGTATTTGTGTGTGAGTGTGTGTGTGTGTGTGTGTGTGTGTGTGTGTGTGTGTGTGTGTGTGTGTGTGACTGTGTTAGCCTGAAATTGTGGAAGAATACTTCATTCCCTGCAATTAAAATGAAAAATTTGAATATTACATTAGAGTCAATATTCATTTAACAGAGAAGATAACAGCTCAGAAAAACTGTCTGAAATTTAATGAAAAAATCGATCACAATACAAGAGATGTGTATGGATGTTAAATCCAGAGAAGGAAAACAAGAAGTTATAATTTTATTTGTTAGTCTGTCTAAACAAGCATGTTTTGTGAGATAAATATTTTAGTTAATGGAAAATATGAATTTATAACAATGTCACAGTTCACAGCGATGAAAAAGGCAGGGTCTACTAAGAAAATAAGATACATGGTTAGCATGTATGGCTGTTGCCTGCAGGTAGCACCTCTAAGGAGCAGCAGTACAGGACAAAGTTTTGTTATATTATTAAAACTGTTTGAACATTAAGGTCTTACTAACTGTTAAGGTTATGGTTACTACTGTCCTGACAAGAAAGTTTATCCTGACCAGAATTTTGCCTTATGAATAAAATACAGGTGCTAAAACACAGACCCCATTAAACTTAATAGTCACTGTTAACTTGTTGAAATAGTCAACAGTTTCGATTCAGGGTAAACATCATAAAACCATGCATTACCAGAAAAAGAAATGTATTGTTCTTCATTGCACCTTATTTAAGTCCACTTTAACTGCTTATGAATTTGGTAGAAAGGATGCAGGGTTTGATCTTGACCTCTTGTTTTTGGCAAGGTTTAAAAAATGGCCCTTCAGGTCAGTTAGCCTAGTATTCACCTATGAGAAGTCCTTAAGTGCTGTAACATTTTATAAAACCAATATTCAGGTTCGAACTACTGACTGTCAGACTGAACACCTGTCCAGTTCATGTGACAAGAAAGGCAGGGACTACCAAGAGAATAAGATATAAGTTTAGAATATATGGATGTTGGGTGTAGTTAATACACCACACAAAGGCTACAGACTGCCTATTATTCCAAATCCATGTTTTCTATAACCAAAATATCTGTCATATAAAGTTTGTTTATTTAGACAGACTAGCAAAGTATACTTCTCTGGATTTAACTAATTTCCCTACACCTGTCTTGGATTGTGATATATTTTCCTACTAAATGTCAGAACACTCTGTCCGAACTGTTACATTCTCTGCTAAATGAAAACTGACCCTAATGTAACATGCAAAACTATGATTTTTGTAGCAAGGAATGCCCTGGTCTTCTACAGTTTCAGACACACACACACGCACATGCACGCACACACACACACACGCACACACGCACACGCACACACACACACACACACACACACACACACACACACACACACACACACACACACACACACACACACACACACACAATGTATATCTCTGAGGTGTAAAATCATACTAAACATCTGAGCTGCACTTTTTTTTACACTAGCATTTTCAAGTGTCTTTTTTTAGCTAATTTATTTCTTCACTTTCTAGGCACAAATAGAAATTTAAGTACTGTATCTAACATCAGTAAATGAATAATTCCCAGTGAAGAAGTTGTGCCAAACTAAATGTTAAGTAATTGCAAAACCAATGTTGGTCCAATAAAAGGTATTATATTACCTCTGTGTTGCAGCATTACAGACAGCAATGCCCTACATTTCAGTTTCATATGTCTTATTGTCCAGAAAAATGAATGTTGATGCCAAACATGGTATTTTATTGACTTTCTAATTGAATTAGAGTAATATTTAAAATGTGTTCTTGATTTTGAACATTTATTCTGCCATTATTTTTGGCTTCACCCAGAATTCTTGAGCAAAGAAGTTGAAATTTATAGTTTCTGGTGTTCTGCCAGTACTTATAAAACTCACAGAAAGAGAAAACTATCCTTGTAGGTTGGGACCTTGTGTTCTTCTTAAAATCCAAGGTAAGCACTGAGATTGGTCGCTATGGGGTGCTGATCTCTAGCGTTTACCTGGCTCAGGTTCATTCAGTGGTTATCTTAACAGGGTCATAGCACAACCCTATTTAGGATAAAGTGTGTAATTGGGAATGAGTTCTATTTTCCTCATTTTTCACCAACCAGCAGCAGTGGCAGCTTTTGGGGTACCCCACACAGTCAAGAATCATGAGATGGCCCCTGCCGCTACAGATACAGTAGGTGCATGAAGCCAGTTATGATGTTAGTTTGAGTGGAGAGAATTCACACCAGCAGGATTTAACTAAGCCAAAGGCACTATGCCAGTAGTAAAACACTTAATGAAACTATGAAGCCTGCTACATGACAAAACACTGTTACCACAGCAAGAGATATCTTTGAATTTTAAGGAGAAGAACTGGCGCCAGTCCTTGGGATTCATCATCCTATGAGTTATTATTGCTCACCATATTATTATTATTAATACTGGTACAACTGGTAATACAGCATTGACTGAACTGTTAGAGCTGAAGGGACCTACATGACAAGTCTTGGACTGCACCTTGTTAATGCTTGCTTAGGGAAGAACTGCATATTGTTAAGGGCATACCTGTAAATGCCCTTTGTCAGCTTTGAAGAAAGATTAAAATGTCATTTGGAGATTTACATTAAATTTGAGCTAGCCGTATACAGTGATTGATCCTTTAATGTAGCAGCGCATGTTTTTGAATAAAAGGGTTGTATTTCTATGCCTCTTTAACTCTACAATGTACGCAGATGACATTGTTGTAAGTAGGTCCAAAAAAGGTTATCCATTCTGAACAGTGGACTTCAGAAGGATTTCAAAACTATATGGAGTTGACTTTGTAAAAAAAATATATAAGCTGTCCATCAAAAAAAACAAACAAAAAAAAAAACAAAAACAAACAAAAAAAAAAACAACAGCAACTTTGATGCAGCTCTAGAAAACTAAGTAACGTCTCTAACTTCAGCAGTACAGACCCTCTGAGCACCCCTCTTGAAATCACTACTCAGAGGTACCTAGAACTAATCTTAGACCACAACCTATCATTACATCAGCACACACAATTTCAGGTCAACAAGGTATTAACTCTGCTTAAAGTCCCATACAAAATATCTGATTTGTTGACTACCGAGGCTTGGTGAGCCCTTACTATAGGTTCATAGCTAGATTCTAAGTTAAGCCTAGTCAGTTTCCCTCTCAAAAGTGAGAATCAAACACTGTACCTTGTGTCTGTGAGTTAAACACCTTAACCATTATACCAGCCTCCACCCATATAAATATAATCCTTTCCAGATTACAAAACCGAATCCCTGTAACTGCACTTCTGTCTGCACACGAACTGCACTCAGTCAATTAGCAGAAAAGAAAATAATTAGATTCATACAGCTAGGGAACAAACATAGGCATTCCTGTGCTGCTAGAAACTCAAATTGTTATTTGTTACATCTAGAACTATGTTACTGCTCAATGCAATTATCTACAAAATATCGAATAACTACTGTACTACACTCTGCAGGAGGCTGCTGTTTAGAAACCAATCCTATATAGTAGATATGAGTGCTATTAGATTTGTTACAACATTCGGTCGAAATATTAATGTGATTAGAGATATCATCAACCGGAATTGGAACATGTTACTAGCTAATGATGAGCTTTCTAGGATTCTTAACTCTAGGTGTCAGTTCTCTTATTGTAAGGGGCGTACTCTTGGTTCAGACTTTAACCATTCTAAATATGATAGTGGTACCACCTCTTTTAGTCAACAATTGACGCTTACTGGGGATATGTTGATTGGCTCTTTTCTTTGTAGTCATTGTTCTTTTTGTAAATACATGCTTAAATCAAAACAATTTTCAAGTAAGAGCACTAGTAAGGTTTATAGGTTCATAGGTTCATAGGTTTATACTAGGCTATCTGCCCTAAGGCATTTATAAGCCTAGCCCAAAGTTTTGTGGCTTACGCCACCCCTTATGTTAAAAAATACTGTGCCCATTAGTTTGTTGTGCCTCTGTCCAGCAGTGACACAGAGATGATTCCCGGGGTAAACCTACGATCTCCCATCCATCAGTCAAGATTTCTCTTGAACAGAGCCAGCGAGGTGCTCTGCCTCACATGGACCGGGATTTTATTCCACAGCATAGGGAGTCTCTGGGTGACAAATCTATCCCTCCAGCATGTCCTATTTATATCCGTGCTAAGGTTTAAGTTGCTTGCTCTAGTGGATCTGGTAGATTTGGATTTTTTGAGGTGGAGCATGTCCATTAATTCCGGGTTGGACATAGCCTTGTATGTCAGGCACAGGTCACCTCTGAGCAGGCGGTATGCGACTGAATAGAGCTGGAGTTTCTTCAGTCTGGCAGCATATGACAGATTTTGGAGTCCCTTTATCCTTTTGGTGAGGAACTTTTGGGGTCTCTCCAATTGCTGCAGGTGCTGGGTGAGATACATCCCAAGTGGGGCATTGTACTCGATCATTGGTCTGATAAGTGAAGAGTACAGGGGAACAATGACCTCACTTGATCTGGATGTGAATCCCTTCATGATCAGGTGGGCAATGTAGAAGGTCTTTCTAACCACTTTAGCAATGTGAGTGTCAAAAGAAAGGCCACTGTCAACCTGGGTCCCCAGGTCCCTGATAACCTCTTCTGTGCTTAATGGATTGCCACCTATATGGTAGCTTGGGGTTACCTTGTTTTTCCCGAAGGGTATGACTATACATTTTTTGGCATTTAATGTCAGGCCATGGCTCTGGCACCAGCTATCAGTTTCCGTGAAGCCCCTCTGAAGGATATCTGTATCCGATGTACTTTCCACTATGGCGCCCAGTTTGCAGTCATCTGCAAACTTTGTCAGCCATAGTCCTCCTATGTTTGCCTGTACTTCTGAGAAGTAGACGCCGAACAACAGGGGGCCAAGGACTGAACCCTGTGGGACACCACTTGTGACCGGCATGGAGTCTGACATGGCACCAGCAACTCTAACCCTGTGGGTTCTGTCCTTTAGCCAGTTTGCAACCCATCTTGTGACAGATGGGTTTACATTTAAGCTGGTAAGTTTCTCTATAATACCTGAGTGGGGTATTGTGTCGAAAGCTTTTGCAAGGTCAAAGTAGGCTGTATGGACTGCCTTTCCCTCATCAATGGCCTTGGTGACTGTTTCAAAGAAGTTGACCAAGTTCAAAAGGCATGATCTGCCCTTGACAAAGCCAAACTGGGTCGGGTCCAATGTCTGCAAGTCCCCTATGTCTTTGTTTATGAGTTCCATTATGATCCTCTCCATAGCTTTGCAGACCAGGCTTGTTAAGCTTATGGGGTGGTAATTACCAGGGTCCATAGAGGCACCGCCTTTGTGGAGTGGGACCACAGTTGCCGTACGCCACTCCTTGGGCACATATCCTGTGGTAAGGCTAAGATTAAACAGCTGCCTTATATGCGGGTTTAGTTCCTCGTTGAGTTCGTGTAGCACACAGCCGGGGACACCATAGGTTCATAGGTTCATACTAGGCTATCTGCCCTAGGGCATTTATAAGCCTAGCCAGAGTGTGTGTGGCTTTCACCACCCCTTAGGATGAGAATACTATACCCATTAGTTTGCTGTGCCTCTGTCCAGCAGTGATACAGAGATGACACCATCCGGTCCCATTGATGCTGTGTTTTTAGCTTTAGAGAGAGCAGCTTTCACCTGCGCATTTGAGATGTCTGGGAGGCTACACTCCGCTGGGATAGTTATCTCTCCTTTTGGGGGGGAGAGGGGGGTGAAGTTTGCACTGAACCTGTCTGCCAGTATGTTGGCAATGTCTGTGGTTTCAGTGATTTTTGTATCATTTTGGACTAATTCTGCGCATATCTGGGAGTTTCCACCCAGGTTTCTAACATAGCTGAAGAAGGCCTTATGATTGTCTTTTGAATCTATTGCAATTTTTCTCTCAAAGTTGGCCTTGGATGATTTTATGAGTGCTAGTATTTTTTTACTAATAATGATCAAGGGTGTCTTCTCTTTTATGGATTTTGCTCTATCATGTAACAGCTTTCTCCTCTTATTGTAAAGTTTGTTTATGGCTGGGGCCCACCAGACTGGACGTTTGCCTTGGTGGAAAGAGTCTTGGTTTTATTAGGGATTGCCTGATCCATGCAGTTCTGGAGGTGTTCGTAGAAGGCATTTGTAAGGGCTTCCGCAGCTTGGGTTGTGGTTTCCACTGGCTCTGGGGCCTTGAAGGATACCACACCAGTCTTGAGTAGTGTGAAGTTTGCTATAGAGAAGTTCTTCACTGTGGTCTTTTTTGTTTGGGGTGGGGGCAGGATGTGGATTTCCAGTGAGATAAGTTTGTGATCTGATCTCATCAATGAGGGATATACTTCCGGTGTGGAGCATTTTGTCCCCATGTTTGTGATGATGAGATCTAGTATATTTTCTCCTCTTGTGGGAATGGTGACTAGTTGTTTCATGGCATTTGAATTTATGAACTCCAGGAACCTTTGGGCTAGAAAGTTGGGGCTTGAGTAATGTTCCCAGTCTATATTCGGGTAGTTGAAGTCACCCAATATAATGGTGTTTGGAGATACATTTATACCCTCCAGTGTCTTCAGGAAGGCTGTGTGGGGTTCATGAGTTTGAGAGGGTGGCCTGTAGCATGCTACAAATTGTAGAGCAGTTTTGCCTATGGTTAATTGCACCTGGATGGTTTTCGATGCTTTGTGCGTTGCCACCAACCTGGAGGTGTGGGTATCCTTGATGAATATGGATACACCCCCTCCTTTTGTGGTGTGGTCCGGGTTTTGGGGCCGGAACGCATGATATGAGGTAAAACCTGATAGTGCCAGGGTGCTCTCAGGAGCCTTGAACCAGGTTTCAGTCACAGCACAGACATCGATGTTCTCCATACTGAGAAGGGCCTCGAGTGCGTGCATTTTGAGATTTAGACTTCTGGCATTGAGCAGCATTACCCTTAGTTTCTTCCCATTTTTGTTTTCTAGGGTGGTAGGTTTAGAATTTGAGCCTTGCCTAAAAAAGGCACTATGGGGGTGGCAAGAGCCTTAGCCAATATCCGGAATCCCAGGGGTGACCAGGTGCAAGCCATCCCTTGCGAAGCAGCGTGGCTTGTCAAGCATGTCATCCCAGGCAGACAGACACTGGATCCCCTTTGAATGACACCAGAAATTAAGCCAATTGTTAAAGCTGATCATCTTTTCTCTATGTTGTGGCATCATTCTTGGTGAAGGAAGGATACTGCTCAGGGTCAGGGTCATACCTGCCTGGGCTACATAATCAGAGAGCTCCTCTATGTCTCTTTTCATGTAGTCCAGGGAGGTGCATCTCAGGTCATTCACACCAGCATGGACAATGACTGTGTCATATTTGTACTTGCTGTGGAGTGACCCGAGTGCTTGTGTTATGTGGCGGATTCTAGCGCTCGATAGGCAGCTTACTGTGACCCTCTCCTTGTTCAGCCTGGTGAGTGGGACGTCAGTGTGTCTGACTATGGAGTCACCTATGACAAGTATGTTTGGTGTTGTATTTGGCCTTAAGGGCTGTGACTGCTTTGCACACTGATTTTGTGGTTTATGTGTTGCCTGTGGTGTGTCATGACGGTGGCAGTTGCTTGGATGTCTGCTTTGGAGGCCTCTGCTGTTTAGGTAAATTTTTGCTCAGAGCCTCCAAGTATGACTTTGTGTGTTTATGTGTTTGATTCATTGTTGTGATAGCTTTATGTGAGACTGGTTTTGTGGTGTGTCTTGTTGCCTTCTCCTCCTGTCTGGTCTTGCCAGTCCTGAGTTGAGAGAGCTCAGCCTCCAGTTTGGCTAAATAGCTGCATCTCTCGCAAGTATTTGTGTTATGTGGGAGGAGGAGAGGGTTGTCAGTGTACATGAGGCAATTGTAACATTGCCTCAATATTCCCAAATTCACCAACTGGACAGGAGAGGACGCCAGCATCTGGCCCTTCGACATGCTAGAGAAATTCAGAAGTTAGGGGTGTAACTGAATAAGAGAGGACTTAGTAAGGAAGTGGGTACTCCTGGGGTTGCTAGTGAGGGACTTTGTATAATACAGAAGTGCTAAACCTGAAAAGAAGATGCTTTTAAGACAAGTAAAAGCTTTTAGGAACAAGTGCTGCTTTTAGTTAAGGGATATACTGTTTAGATTACTAGTAGAGCAGTTCTAAGGGAAAAAATGAAGAACAGACTTTATGGAGCCAGAAAAAGTTTAACCTTGTTAAACCAGCGCTGCCCGATGCTGCTCTAGTGGCAACTCCGCTTCAAGGCTAAAGCACTCTAAAGCGTGCTTGATAGCAGGGGCTGGAAAGAGCCAGGAATTGACCCAAAACGGACAATAAAACTACAGTTTCAAGTCAGTAACCACTCCCACGGGGGCAGGGAAGCAGCTCAATGTTTTTCACTGCCAGTGATCAACAGAGAGACCTTCTTTTAGCCCAAGCAAAAATGGCCTCACAGAAACTTACAAAACAGTTCAAGAACAGCAAGCCTGTAACTTGAACTTTTTTAAATCTCAGAAAAGTGGGAAAAAAGCAAGATTTTTTTTTGTTTTTTCAGAGATAGCAGAGGTTCACAAGGAATATCAAGTTATAACAGTGCAGTAAATGACCCCACACAAGAGTGCTAGGTCAAAGACAGAAAATATGCAAGTTTTGAGAAAAAAACGATTTTAAAATTAAGTGCAAACAGGAAATTCAGTAAACAACTTTTGGTTGTGCTCTAAATACAGCTACTAATGCAGAAATCAAGTTTAACAAGCCAGAAAATGCTCAAACTAGACAGCTATGCAGAAAAACTTATCAAATAAACAGAGGAAAAATACTTAAAATCTCAAAAGTGGCTCCTTTCTTCTCTCAGCATTTTCTCCTCTTGGTGGGTGCTTCACCAACAGCCAACAAGCCTGAAAAGACACCAAAACCACGAGGCAACTAGGTTTTAAGAGAGGAAGATGAAGGAGTTTTGGAAATGACCCCTTTTGGCCAATAAAACTACAGTTTCAAGTCAGTAACCACTCCCACGGGGGGCAGGGAAGCAGCTCAATGTTTTTCACTGCCACTGATCAACAGAGAGACTTTCCTTTAGCCCAAGCAAAAATGGCCTCACAGAAACTTACAAAACAGTGATGATGATATAAAATGTTTGCCAATAGCAGTACAGATCAGATAATCTATCTAGTAACTTGCTCTTATTTGGCTTTTTATATAGGCCAAACTTCTCACCCACTGCATATACGTATGTCAGAACATTTTAGTGATATATGAAATAAATGCCCTTTATAGACATTCTGTTTCACATAGCTCAGCTAGGTTTTATTTTATGGTAATAGATAAGATTCAGAGAGATAGGACAAATAAATCAGGTTGGCATTCCCTTCTTAATGAAAATGAAAAAAGTTGGATCATTAAATTAGGTGGACTATTTTGTAAATAAATACATTTAGGAAATTGATGCAATAGAAATGTGCTAATTGCTTGGGTGATAGAGTGATGTGTGTGTGTGTGTGTGTGTGTGTGTGTGTGTGTGTGTGTGTGTGTGTGTGTGTGTGTGTATATATATATATATATATATATATATGTGTGTGTGTGTGTGTGTGTGTGTGTGTGTGCGTGTGTGCATTTGTATTTGTGCTTTTGTTACTGAGGAAGGCAGTTTTGCCAAAACTGGTCTGGTTTGTTTTGGTGTTGCCACCTAAATAAACTTATTTATTTTGCTCACTCATTGGTGCTGGCCTCTTTTTTTTGGTTTGAGTTGTGCTTTTTGGCTGGCTGCACCAGCTGTACTTGTGAGTCTATTTCATTGAATATTAGTATGTTTGACACCATCTTAGGACAAGAGTGATGCAGATATAATTACCACACCCCATTCACAGTCCATTACACTTTAACAATATATTCCAGCACTGTGAGCTGTGCAAAATACTTGCATACAATTCTGTATTTGTAAAGAAATATACATTGTATTTTTAAGCATTAGTAATGTATACATTCTTGTAAAAGTTGTTAAGTGTTTTACTTATTATCTCTCACACCTTCTGTTTTTGAACACGCAACCTTTGTAAAGAACTTTAATGGCAATATTATTTTTTTAACTTGTTTTTGTCTTTGCCATTGAGGCCTGGGGCATGACTGAAAAGGGGCCCTGGACCACTTCACTTACCTTGTTAACAAAATATCAGTATATAAATAAATAAATTAATTAAATAAATAAAGGGCTTGGGAAACTAGGTGCCATAACTGTACTCTGCGATTGTTCAGCTTGTTTGGGTGTAGATGGTATAAGTCTATAATGCAGAACAAAGGTGTATGCTTTCTACCTGCTCTTAGGGCACAACTTTACATATTTACTTATTTATAATGATCTATGTTTGCATTTATTGCTTTTTCATTTTGGTGTTGTTAACTGATATTTATTAGGACACTGAGGGAGATAAAAACACTAAAGCTCCTGTCCTTCACATACCAGTGTATGCCAGTGCCAGTGGTGTGGATTTTGAGAGAATGGCCCAGGGGGAGGAGGCAACACAGGTATCAACAAACAGCATCATGTTTAGTGACATCAGTAAACTTATGGGTCTTGCAAGTTCACAAAAATGAAGCCACAGAGCTATTTATAGACTTCCTATACCTAATTATACAGTCCACATAGCATCAAAATAAGCATGCATGAAATAAGATAAAAGCCAGTCCACTTTAATGTTTAATTTGACAACTACCCAAAACCTTTTATGCTAAACATGCATAATTTATTAATTCACATGTCCACCCAAGGTGTCCCAACAACAATAATATATGCAAAAGTTAAAGGTACTCCCTGCTTTAAAAAAAAAATCTCCATTAAGTTCACAGTGGAAATTTTTCAGTCCTGATGAGTTTAACGTTCAAACTTGTACCCTGGTGAACCATCAAAAATACCCTCCCAACATATTCCATAAGACACATATACTATTGCCACTGTACACAGCACTTCTATCATGTATACCCATTCATCTGGCAAATTCAGCACTGCAACATATATACATATGGTTACACTTCATAATCTGGAATTACTGAAATCTTGAAATTCAGTAACCCGTGACCATAAAGTCTAAAACCAGAATGCCAAAAGTGGATAAGAGCAAATTCAAATATCTGGAATCTGTGCTTATGCATTTCTGGTGCATCGCGTGTAGTGTTATGGTGCCTGAGATTGCAGGTGAGTGAGTGTTTGTGTGTGTTTTTGTAAGTTGTATGTGTGGGTAAGGGTAGGGAGGTGTAAGTGTGAGTATGAGTGTTGGATTTGTTGGTGTTTGTGTATGTGTGATGTGTATTTGTGTGCAGGTGAGTGGAGGAAGGTGTGGTGTGAGTTTTTTTTTTCATGTTATGTGTGACCTCAGAATTGGTATATATAAGTAGAGGGTATGTGGGGGGCACAGCCACTACATGGGGGTGCAGGGGGCTTGCCCCCCTGCTTATCTGTAGTGTAGGGTTGTCTTGTTTGTGTGCTGTGGGTGTAATGGTGTGTGTGTGTGTGTGTGTGTTATGTGGTGTATGTATGTTTGTGACTGTGTGATTCGGGATTGTGGTTTTCGGTTTTGTGAATGGTTCGACTTTATAGTCTTGGGTTACTGAAATTCGGGATTTCAGTAATTTGAGATTATGAAGTGAAACCATACATACATATATATATATATATATATATATATATATATATATATATATTATACACACACACACACACACACACACACACACACACACACACACACACACACACACACACACACACACACACACACACACACACACACACACACACAAAGCACACACACACACACACACATACATATATATATATATATATATATATATATATATATATATATATATATATATACATATATATACAGACATATGCGGGGAGGGTCTAGGCTTACAATGGCTCCCAAGGGCAGTTAGCTTAGTATGAACCTATGCCAGGTAGTTCCTGGCAATATCAGTAAAGAGTCAATAAACATCCATGCAGCTCTCCTGTGTGTATTTTTAGAATACTCTGTAGGCTACTGCTAGTACTGAAATGAACCCAAAAACTTTGCAGAGTACAGAAATGGTGGAACTGAACTCTTACACCAATTCAAGTGATCTGAGTGGATCTTCCTGTTACGCCTTCTCAATGCCATGCAGTTGCTGCACTGTCTCATATTATTAGAAGTGTCGCTAGCATTTTGTTTTTAACTTCAGAGAAGATGTGAAGGTAGGACTTGACCATATTACCATTTTTGAAAATGGTGAAATAACAATGTGAATACTTCAAAATCATTAGCTACTGATGAAGTTTCTAATAAAAGCAAAGAAAGCAATGAAAGATAACAGACTAGAAAAATGAACATGCTATGAAGTCAGACACTTCAGAAAACATCTCAGTCAATGCGTCATGATTAACTAAAATTTAGTGATGAAAGCATGACATTTGAGCAAGAAATAACAAGAAGCTCATTTTTGTTTTTAATCAGTATATTTTCTTCATGACAGTAGCAGCTTTGTTAACCATCTTGGAACCTTTCTCAAAGGTTTTCCTAGCTGTGCCCTATTGGCTCACTCATATCTTATTCTTTCCTCTACAGGCAGGAGCTAGGAGACGCAGAACTCAGCGAGACTACTCCAGCTCATTTGTTTCCGTTCAAGGGACTGATCAGCCTATATGATCCTCTGGGGGTGAGGACCAGGCATTAGGGAGTGAGACAGTATATTGTTCCATGCTTGCCACTATTCTATCTCCCCTATCGTCTCTCTGCAGGCATACAAATACTTGCAGTGGCTACTTAGACAGGGGAATGATGTGGTTGCTTCCGCATACATCATCCTTGATGCTAAAGTGCATGCGTGGCTTAAAAGTATGAGCCTGCCCTGATTTTTACAAGTGATCGGCTACCTTGTGGTAGGCACTGTTAATGCCACAGGTCAGGATGCCTTCTTTCTGCCAGTTTGGATGACCTGCTGTTGGCCATTGCCCATCTCCCCCCAGCCCTTCAGCATCTGTGCCACTAATTTAACTATGATCAAGGGTAGTATTTACATTATAGGATAATGTATGGCAACAGCAATTGCTTTGGTCTTCCATGTGAATCTTGCAGAAAACTGAAAAAAGTAATTCCAAAGTTTTGATGTTTTTTTGCCATGTTTTGCATCTGGCATATCTGTAAAACAGAAAAAAAAAATAAAGAAGCACCAGTAGCAAGATTTGGTCAAGTGACTGGAGATGGCTCAATAAATGTTTTTAGCATTAAATGCTAGATTCAAGTAGTACCACGAGTCTTAGAAAAGTAGTTCCTGTATTTGTCATTTGTTTTTACCAGAAACCATGTGTCAGAAGAAACAGTAATGGCATATATAACTTAAATGACACCTACAGTTTAAAATGTGAGTGTGGTACTCTTAATGATTCATTAGCTAAAGATGGAATTGTCTTGCCATGAAAAGTAATAAACTGAGACGCAAATGTTTGACAAAACAACTTTAATACTAGATAAAGCCATGAATATTTACAGACTAATAAGTCTAAAAAATAAGAGCTTACAGAGGAAACAGATATTTTTAAGATTAAACTTCAACAGAAAAAGAGATTTAAAATGAACTCAAAAACTGCTGGTGATACTTATAGTAATATGTGACACTGCAGCAAATATATGGGATTGAGACGGTATAATAAGAAGCCAGACCATGAAAGTGTAGTTGAAAACAAGAGAAAAATCAGCTGAACACACACTGTGTTGTTCAAAATGTGATTACAAGAATGAGATTAAAACTTATCTTGTGATGAATAAAGGGTGTACAAAATAAAACAATGGAGTTGAAAACTGCATTAATACTATAAATGTTGCCTTTAAACTTGATAATGTTGTAGAGTGTACAATATCTTGACAAATTGTATTCAAAGATTTAGATCTGTAAGGAAAGCGAAAGGCTTGAATGCTACGCTATTGACTTGCATGGGCCATACGTTAACACCAAAAGGGAAAAAAGTGCTATGTTGTATTTTTGCAATACAGAACTTAAAATCTTGTATTTCAAATTGTGTCATTGCAACTACCTAATATACAGGCTAGAACTGATTGTTAGCAGCTGTAGAGGACTAAATATATAAGCAATGTAAAAATGCAGTGCTAAGGGGACAGTGTGTAGACCACGGAGGTAAAAATTCATAAATTTATAGATTTTAAGTATTCACACATCCATGCAGTGCGATTCACATTTTTGTGAAGACAGATATTTCCACAGTTGTGAAAAGCATAACTCACATATTCACAGAACAGATAAGTAACTCATTTACTAAGAAAACAGTTTCATGGTGAAGCAGAATAGTTACAAAGTAAGTCAATGCAAACTAGTACTATTATAATGAGAAATGTAATAGTCAGAGTAAAGGCTGATGAACAGTAAGACAAGTTGTCAGAAGATAAAAATACAAAATACAAAACTATCACCATAAGTCTAACACCCAGTTCTCTCTCAAACCAGTTCCAACTGACCTAATTCGTAAACACTTTGACAAATGGAAACCCACCACTCCTGCTGCTGATAAACTCCCCACTGATTACCTCAGGATTGCCGTCTCTGCCATCATCTACCCTGTTTCCATACTCATCAATAGAGCCATACCTGAACACATTGTCCCCTCTCTCTGGAAAATTACTTACGTCATCCCCCTACACAAAGCTGGATCTTCAACAGAACTTAGTAATTATTGCTCCATAGCTATACTATTTCCCCAATCAAAAATCTTAGAAAAATGTGTACACACCCAACTACTGAATCATCCTCTTCAATATAATCTGCTAGCAAATTCCCAACATGGATTTCAGCCAAACCATAGTACCACCTCTGCCCTTATATCCTTTACTGACCATGTCAACCAACAAAGAAATCTCGATAACTTAGTATGTGTTGTCTTCCGAGACATATCAAAAGCATTTGACATGGCATCCCATGGCAAATTACTATCGACTCTCTCCGAGCTCAGTCTGGATAACTCCTCTCTGCTGTGGTTTAAAAATTATCTGTCCCTCCAACAACAAGCTGTTAAATGGCATAACTCTCACTCCCCTCTCCTCCCAGTGGGACAAGGTGTTCCGCAAGGATCCATTCTTGGTCCCTTACTATTTTCCATCTTTACCAATAACCTCCCCTCAGCTACCCAAGAAACTAATATAGAACAGTATGCTGATGATACCACCCTTACTTGCTCAGTCCCCTCTACAATTACTCCAAGACAGAACCCAGGAAGCCTTCAGTACTATAGAAAAATGGCTACATTCCTCCCAACTCATACTAAACCCATCTAAGATCCAACTCATGATCTTCTATCCATCCAAAACTTTCACCCCTACCTCGCCATTCTCAATAACATCCTCCAACAATACCCTTATCACACCAGTAACCCAAGCCAAGCTACTAGGTGTAACTACTGAACAAAACCTAAAATTCAACAAACATATAGCACTAACAATTGCCAAAGTTCATAAAAAACTAGGTTCACTCTAACGCTGCAAGAGCTTCCTCACACAGGAATCCCGAATCACTATCTCTCGTACCCATCTACTCTCCACCTTACTATACGCTTCCCCATTTCTAACTAACCTAAACAAATCTGACCTTCTGAAACTATCTACCTGCTGCAATAAAATCTCAAAATTTGCAACCATGCAAAGTTTTGTTCTCATCACTGCCTTTCCCTAAGACAACTAGGATGGTTAGGACTCCCTAACCTACTAAAATACAATCAGCTTCTCCTGACCCATCAACTGCTATACCAACCAAATAAAATACCTGCCCTTTCTGATCTGCTCACCTTCCATAATACTGTGCGACAACTAAAATCTTCCAATACTGCCCTCCTGACTGTTACCAATTGCTTACATAGCTCAGGCCGATCTCTTTATTCCTATGCAGTTGCTAAGGCCTGGAACTCTCTACCTGACATTAGATGTCTACATAGTAAACATACTTTCAAATCCCTACTGAAAGATCTCCTATTCAAAACCTGGATATGTTCCTGTACAGAACCAGACTAATTTCACCTGTTTCTGACTTTCACCATCCCTAGATCACAGGTGTACTGTGTAGTTTCATTTAGTGCATAGTACTGTGAACCATGTGTTTAGGCCACCTTTATAGTTATGATTTCTAGCTTATGACCCTGTTTGTCTATGGAAACTTCTTTTTGAATTTATGTTCAAGCAATTCTATATTTGTTGTATAATATCTTGTTTAATTGTTTCTCAATATTCTAACTACTGTATGCTGCATCAGTTGTAAAACTCTGATTTTTACTCCTTTTATATGTTCTATGCTCTTTGTACAAAATAGCTATGTTTATATAATTGTTTTATTATTTTTATTATTTTTTTATAATTTTTTACTGTGTAATTGGAGCTTTTCTCCCGGGGCCTCCACTGAAAATGGTCACCTTGTGTCCAGTCGTACTAACCTGGTAAACAAATGGAAAATAAATAAATAAAAGTGATATTTCTGCAAGATGTGTTGATTTGTTCATTGTTTAGGTCAGTATAACACTAAGTAAAGTCTAGAGATTTCACCAGCTGTACATGCAGTAAGAAGGGACAGGGTTGACTTAAATCAAAAAACTGAAAAGAAGTTTTAGTAGATAGACCAGATTGATATAAGTTCAAGATAAAGAGTATACTCTTGTTGCCAAGAGTATGGTTACAGTAGTTAAACTAGATAACACTAGAATCTACGGAGATTCACAAAATCTGAATAAAGCAATTATAAGGGAAAAATATCCAGTTAAGACTGTTGAAGAGATTATGACCATGATGCCAACAGCTAAATATATATCACAACGTGATACTAACCAGGACTTCTTGCAAGTCAAACTTGAACCAGACATTTCAAAATTGTGTACTTTCAATATACCATTAGGAAGATGCAGATTTTTGAGAACACCATCTGATATTTATTCAGCACCAAGATCTTCCAGGAAGATATTGCAAAGTTTACTGAGGATCTGAAAGGTGTGATGAAAGTTATTAAAGATATGCTGGTTTGGGATGGAACCAAAGTGGAACATGATGAAAAAGTGAAAAAACTGATGGAAAAAATAAAGCAAAACAATCTCAGACTGAACAAAGAAAAATGTCAGATCTGTGTGACTAGTATAAGATATATGGGACATGTCTTTACAAATAATAAAATATATGGGACATGCCTGGACACATAAGGGGTCAAGAGAAAGTAAGAGTAGCAGTTCACGTGGAACTACATTCAGATGAACAAGCATTATTATAGTTTCTTGGCATGATTCAGTATGTTCACAAATGCTTTCCATTCTTGCAAGACATGCCTATTCCTCTGAGAAGATTTCTTCAGAATGTCCTTGAACAGCATTTGGAGAAGGAACAAGAGAAAAATTTCACACTGTGGAAGAAACTGATGGCAAAATTTCTGATACATCTTTATTAAGATGTGACAAAGACAGTTACATTGCAAGTGGATGCCATCACTGTGGTAGTAGAGCCAGACTGCCTGTGGTTCCAGAGCATTAACTGACGCAAGAACACCTGCATCCAATACGCAGATGACTCTGCCACTTCCCCATCAGAACTTCAATCCCTAACCCAAAAGACCTTTAATACAGTTGAAAATTGGCTCATGCATAGATATCTTATCTTAAACCCAAAGAAAACAAAAATGCTACTATTCACACCCACCCGTAGAACCTCCCCACTTAACTTTACCGTACCCTCTAGTAACGGAACCATTATATCTCCTGATACTACCACTAAACTACTCAGGGTTCCAATTGATAATGACCTCTCTTATGAGCCTCACATCAATAACACTATAAAAACAGTTAATAAGAAATTAGGTTCCCTCTATAGGATCAAACCCTTTCTGACTCCATTAGCCAGAATTACCATTGCCCACACCCACCTTATATCTATTCTGCTTTATGCCTCTCCCATCTATACCAAATTATCTGAATAAGCTGACTACCTTGTACAACAATATTGCCAGATTTGCTGCAGGGTCCTCCTATAGAACCCATCATTGTATCAATTTGAATCAACTAGACTGGCTTGAATTGCCAAACCTAATATTATTTAATCAAATAATTGTAACCCACAAGATCCTGTACCACCCACAAAATACTATACTCACTTCCTTGGTCACCCCCTATAATAATCTCAAAATCCTTTGCTCATCTAATAAACTACTAGTACAAATATCTAAATCCAATAACTCAGCAGGGGACACTCTGTTCTCTAATGCAGTGGGTAAAACCTGGAACAGTCTCCCCAATCACCTAACCTCACTATCCTCAGTTAACCTATTTAAAAGTAAACTTAAACCTTACCTCAAATCACACTGGCTATGCCCCTGTGCTAACCCAGATTAAACAACTTCCTCTACCCATTATAACATCATTTTTATCACTTATCTTATTGAGGGCATATACCTATGTATATAGTGTCTGTCTTATCAACTAAACCAGCCTACTCTTTTAGGACTTGTGTGTAAATTTTATAGTAGGAGTGTGTTCAAGTATTGCTTATAAAGTACATTCTCTACATTTCTCATTTTTTGACATGTGTTGTGTGACTTTCTAATTAATAGTTCAAATGTCTTTTGTAAATATCATTGTCTTTATGTATTGGTTGTTTAACTTGTGGAGCTTTTCTCCCCGGGCCTCTATTGAAAATGGACATATATCCAGTTGGACTAGCCCGGTCACAAATGTAAAATAAAATAAAAATAAATAAAATAAAAGTTATGCTAAAATTGCAGAAGAGTTTCTAGCTACTGTGCATTGCTGTGAAAAGCTCTATGAGGATATAAGAAACAAATATGCTTGGAAATAGACTGTAAGCTATTACAGAGTTAATTTCTGATGCCAATATGTAAGTAAAGCACCATTGCATCTTCAAAGAATAATGTTAACGTTACAGAAGTATTTCTTAAATTTGTATACCAGCCAGGAAGAGAAATGATCTCTGCAGCAGTTTTGGGCAGAGTTCATTTAGAAAATAATAAAGAATAGTTAAAGTGTAGAAGTGATGTCAGTAATTCCCTACCAATATCTGTTAGAAGGCTACACTTGTGTAGGACGTTTACAGACAGTGATGCAGAGATGCAGTTGCTGAGCGACATGGTAGTGATGCCATGGCCAGATGAAAAAAATATATATATATTAGTGCAGATACAGATGCAATGTGCATAGTGTGATGAGACAAATTACATGCAGGTACTGATGATTAAATGAGACAGACTTATTATGCCATATCAGGTTTGGGACAAAATGCTGGAAATAATCCTTGAAATGCATCTTGGAATTGTGAGGTGTTAAGAAGGAGTGTAATATATTATGCTTTAAATAGAAATGTCCCATCAGATTGAGATGAGGGGCATGGAATTGTCAAATATTAATTTTCATGGAAGTAATGTGAAAGAAGATATAGTAACAAGTGAAACTTCAGAAATGAAATGGAGCAAATTTGCTCCTAACTTGTTTTGGTTTAAATACTCGTTTATTTAATTTGTATAAATACCACATTATTAAATTTGTTTGGACTGTTACTTGAATTATCCGATAATGATTAAGAGGAGAGAGAGAGACTCCATTTAATTCTGTCATGTTACTCAAACATAGGTTTCCTAATGTCTTTAACTCAGATGAGTCTTTAGTTCCTGAGTTAAGAATTACACACGTTTGTTTAAAGATGGGAGATTAAGCTTATTTCAACCCATCCAATATATCCACAATCCAAAGATAAAGTGGAAAGAGTAATTCATACTGTTAAGAACATCATGACACAGTCTGCTCCTTGTCCAAAATGTTATCTAGCTGTAGCAGTGTACCTATTGGGTTAACTCTGTCACAGTTATTAGTGGGGAGAGCACTTGAGATGGAATTGCCAGTGTCTTCTGTGTTCCTTCACAGTGAAACTATACCATATGCAAAAGACGTCTGGCAAACAGTTAAAAGACGGCATGGCTATTATGATGGAACAGCAAGACATCCAATCTCCTTTCTACTAGTTGAAATAGTTGGAGTGCAAAATGCAGAAAGAACATCATTCTGAATATCAGTTAGCCATCCTAATGAGAACAATTGCAACCCCAAGATCTTGCACTGCGAAAACAAATTATTTGCAATTGTTTAAGAGTAACAGGAGCCATTTCTATAAAACAACACTGACTTCATTCCACAAGAGTGACAGATTGTTACTAGATGTGACAGAAGAATTCCAGGTCATGACAGTTATTGAATAATAAACAAAATGAGATGTCAAGACTCACCTGAAAGAGACATATTTCCAGTTTGTTTCCTACAGAGTCTCACAGTGAATTACCAGCTAAGACAACTTAGTTACATGTGACTGCATAAACCGAAAGAGATACCAGAGGACTCAAATATGAAAACTTTGTTAAGACTCAAAAAAAATACTTTGATTTTCTAAATGATAACAAACTTATTATGACAGCTCTTATTAGTGACTAGTCAAATGTTGTTCTTGAAATGTAGAACTTATTTGCATCTCATGACATATAAAGACACAGTACAGGCAATGTTACTCTTCACAAAAATATTGTAAAATTCTTGAAAGAAGGGGGGCTGTATTATAATTAGTGCCACTTTAACATTCGCATAATGCTAGTGCATAATGTATGTTATGTGACTTTCTTCTTTAGCCAGCTCTCTGGCATGTCACTAAACAGCTAAGACAAATTCATTCAATTCTCCTTTATGTCATTATTAGAATACCTGTTACAGGCCGGTGGTGTTACCAAAAACATCTCCAAATACATCATAAACACAGCCCACTCTGCATATCTTGAACCTGACTTCATATTATAAATATGCCCAGATCTCCTTGAAGCCAGATATCTCAGTAAAACCATCATTAACTTACTTCTTCTTCATTCAGCACCCTCAAACTCTTTAACTTAATAAACCAGGTCTACAGTCTTTCTCTCTTGCACATCCCTCCCATCTCCTTTACTTCCACAGGATGGTATTCTCTTTTCTGACCCATGCAGCAGTACTAAATTCCTTGGTCCATTAATCATCATTCCCTGGCATGCCAATCAAGCACAATGACCATGTTTATGTCACTCCTCATACACTTTCATTTAGATTGCATTAACTTTCTTTCAGCAACTCCCCCACTTCCCCAAATTCACCATCACATATGCAAGTGGTTTGCACTGCATTATCCACATCTCCAACACTTTCCACTTCGGCTTATGTCTTTAGGTATGAAAATTACCTGTGCAAAATCCTCACATATGTATCCAACAGAGGAGCCATGGATCTCAGACCAGTACATGCACTCATGGCTTTCACCCATGAATTCCCATAATCCATCATTCGGACTTCTTGAAGACAGCTACAATACAATATTCTCAATTCCCACTGCCATTCCATTTTCCCAGTTTATTCTGCATATTCCACCAGTCATTCCTTTACTTACACAATCCCACCAACTCTATTTTTACTTTCATACCTCTACTTATCCATGTTACTATACAAACATCTTTCCTTAAATTTTCTTGTCTGGACTTGTGTTAAATTATCCACTGTGTCCTCATTGTGTGGTACCATGGCTAATCTACCTCTGACAGACTCATTTTACCCTCAGTCTGACAGACTCATTTTATCCGCACATTTTCAACCTTGTCCTCAATATGCGGTGCCATAACTAATCTACCTTTGGGGACTCATCTTATTCCTCACTTCTCCCATCATGTCCTCATTATGTGGTACTACAACAAATCCACCTCTCAAAGACTCATCTTAACCATCACTTCTTCCACTTTGGCCTCATCATGTGATACCATAACTAAACTAACTCTGGGACACTCATCTTATCCCTCATGTCTTCCAGCTTGTCCTTAGTATGTGGTACCACAACTAATCCTTCTCTAGAAAATGCATCTTGTCTTTCACGCCCTCATGATTTATTAATTCCTTAGTCTGTCCCTTCATTTTCCCTGATCACCATATTTCTATCCCAGTCCCCATTTTTCAAATGATTGAAGCATCTTTTTCCCATTACAGAGATGCAGATCCACTTCACTTCTCTCCACCCAGATTCTTTTCACCTTCTCTCACCATACTCCAAATTTATAGTTGACATAATTGAAAACTCTGCTTCACCTTGTAGTCAACCAGCACTCATTTTCCTTCTTATTCTTGGTTCTGCCTTCTGTCAAAAGTAATTGCTACTATGTACTGCCTCTCTCCAATTGCTGGTATTCTTGAACCACTTCTTATCAGTATGGTCATCCCTTCACTTCTATCCACTGGTGCCGCAGACCTTCTGTACACTCTTGATATTCTTATTCCATAAAGTAGTGGTATGTTTAGCAACATGCAGTACCAATAATAGAATCATAGTCTATACTATGTCTGTCCTACCAGCCAGTGCTCCTACCAATTACTCACCTGTTCAGTAACTTACGAATCATGGTGATCCCATCAGAAAGGGTCTTCTGTCTGGTATTTTGCAAATTGGAAATTATCATCAAACCCAATTAGCTGGCTCTTTTACAATGTATCTCTGGTATCCTAACTTGGTAGCCCTGCCCAGTGGTACTATCACTGAATTAGACAGCAGAAGTCATAACTAGACCACCTTACCAGATTTATAAAAGCTTTCAAGCATAGGGACAACAAAGTATTTACATCTGTTTTCATTGATATGCAGTCATCTGTCTCAAAAGTATGCAGTGGGCTACCTCAACAGATTACAACACTCTAGAACTTTGCTTCTTTCAAGGATCAGTTTAAGATTTTAGTGACCGATTCTGTAGCATGTAACTCTTGCAACATGACATACATTTGCCATACCATTTTGATCTCTTCTAGTTTGTCAAACTAAAGAAAAGATACATTAAATATTGAATCATCATTTGTCATCATCATCATCACCATTGTCACAAATGACACTCTTTTTCCCATTTGCACAAGGGACTGAGTTGTCATATCAATGGTCCCCAATGCTATTTATTCACAGCTACATTTCTTCTTTGATAGTCATGCCCACCTGTCACAGATCTTCTCTTATGCAGTCCATCAATCTCTTAGCTGGATATCCTTGCCCCCTCTTACATTTTTCCTGCCTCTCTCAGATTTGCTTTACAAAATTGTTTTCTGCTTTCATGCACATGTGACTGAACCACCATAATCTGTTTTCTTTGACTGTCTCTGTAATTGAAGTTACTTCAGTTTCTGCTCTGATGTCCTAATTTATTCATCTACTCCACAGGGTACATCCTACTCTGAAGTACTTCATCTCCATCACCTAAAGTTTCCTCAGCTGCTCTGTCATCATTGCTCATATTTCTATGCCATATGGAAGCACTGATTGCACCACTGGTTTGCACACCTCACTTTTCAATTTTGTTGAATAGTCTTTGGCTTGCTTAGCATTCTTCTATCATACACTACCACTGACATTTTGTACCATTTGCCACTTCACCTCTGATTTTTTTTATTTATTTCAGTTTGGTAACCAGGGAAGTCCACTGGGGCAAGAAGAGTCCGTTTTCAGTGGAGGCCCGGGGAGAAAAGCTCTAATGACAATTACAGACATGTAGATTAATTCAATCAAATTCTTACTCAGAGAAATACAATATAAAAATAGAATGTGATAAAATAAACTAGTACAAAGAAATACAGATAATGAGATTTAGGTGGACGTTTTGTATGTACAGAGTTAGAATTTTAGCTTTAATGTCCCCCTTTACCCTTCCCTTCTTCCCAACTGTACCTCCCATGTACGTGAAGCTGGTAACCTGTTCCACCATGTTCTGCTCTATCAAAAATGGCAGCTTCTTCAAATTTCCCCATTTACTGCTATGTCTGTTGTATTTTCTATGCTCAGTTTCATCCCATGTGCCCTCAGTTTTGCTTTCTTTTCCCCTTTCCTTTGCTGATGTTCCTGTACATTGTCTGCCTGTAGTGTCAGATTACCTGCATATATCAGCCTTGTTGATCTGCCCTCTTTGACCTGCTTGCTCATGCAGTCCATCTCCATTTTGAACAAGAGTGGGTTCAGAGCTGAAAGCTGGTACACACCCACTCCCACTGGGAGCCATTCTGTGAGTCCAGAAACTCTTCATACTTATGTTATTCAATACTACATGCTAACCAGCATAATTGTACGTGTCTGTAAATGAGCAACAGTGAACATTTTCTGCTGCATTTCTAAGTGATTGATTTTATTTATTTATTTCTCTGTGAGGGCTCCCCCCCCCCCCCCTCTGATCATCCTGAAAAAGGCATTGCTTCCAACAGGGCTAATCTGGTGACAAATTGTAAATAAAATAAATATAAAAATCTGTAAAGAGATTGAATGACCACTTAACTCACAAAGCCCTAAAGTTTACTCTAGGTGTTTATACAGGGTTACCCTAATGATGCCTCTAAGCATCTGGTATTATCTGTTTATATTTAAATTAATCATTGCAAAACCATGCTACATATAAACTATTGAAAGGTTTCATTTTAAAGCTTATATGATGAGCAATACAGCTAAATTCATGCTTGTTTTTTTTTCTCTCTCTCTCTCTCTCTGTTTATAGTACACCATAGATATTAAAAGTCATTGGTATACTATTTTTAGGGTCTATATTAGAATATTGAAGTTTCAAAACCTCGAATGTTCTAATATCGACCCCTATTCAGCGAAAGCTGAAAATATCGAAGCAACAGGAAACCAATTTTTTTCCTAGGGAAAGAATTCAGTTGTCTGTTTCTGTTGCTTTGGTATTTTCAGTGCTGTGGTGGAAAGTTACGGGTTGGGTTCAGGTAAGTGTGCGATTGAGTGCGGGTTAGGTTAGTTAGGGTTAGGGTGCGGGTTAGGTATGTGTGCGATTGTGTGGACGTGAGGGTTAGGGCGGGTTAGGTGAGTTAGGGTTAGGGCACGGGTTAGGTATGTGTGCGATTGTTTGGACGTGAGGGTTAGGGCGGGGTAGGTGAGTTAGGGTTAGGGTGTGGATGAGGTGAGTGTGCGATAGTGAAAGACCTTAGGGTTAGAGTTTGGGTTAAGGTAATTGGATAGTTACTGGTGTGTGCATAGTTTAATGTAGGGTTAGGTGTAAGATTTTAGGTGTATGTGTTTGGATTGCTGTTTGTTTGGTGTGCTTGTGTTGTATGTATGTGTTTTGGAACAGCAAATTATTTCCCTAGGAAAGTTTTGAAACTTCGATGTTGTAATATAGACCCTATTTTTATATTGTTATAATTTTCATATTTTTTCCAAAATTTTCAACAACCAAGTGACAAAGACTTAACTGCTTATCCTCACTTAAAAGCACATAGAAGGCTAAGCAAAATACTGCTGACAGTGTGTGTAGCTTGAATGGTTACTTTGATATTGTTGTTTAGAAAACTTTAGTGAAAAATAAAATGTACAACTTTATTGTGACTTATAAAATCTGTTTTAAGACCTAGAATCTAATGAATGTTACTATTGTAAAAATCAGTGTGTGCTGATCAGTTTGCTATTTACACTTCTCTAGCAACATTTACAGTTCTAGAGTAATGAATGCTTACTTAATCCTTAAGGATATAACTTGATTTTTTCCACAAAAGGCCCAAGAGCTCCACTGAAGGCAATGAGTTAACTCCATAACTTTCCCTAACCAGAAGTGTTCACACCCACAAGACCAGCGTCTTCATCACCAACATAAATAACATTAATGGAAGAGGGCATCTCTGCCTTTCACCTCTATCTATATTAACTCATGAATGGACTGTATTTACAACTATCCTCAGCCCATATTCTTGTGTAGTGCCTGGCCCCTGTGAAAAATATTTGCCCAAGTCAGGAGACCTTTATCACCTCAGATAAAGTGTCCCACTTTACTGTGTCAGAAACCTTTGAATGTTCAAGGGAACTAATTACCCTCTAGTTGTCCCCATCCTTTCCTTAACATCTGTTAGCTCCAACAGAGTTACAAACTTGTAGCTGAAGTCTTGCCCGACATATCTGTCTGGTCTGCATCTAACAAACATCCCACTACTTTCAAGAATCTGGTTTGCATTGATGTTCAATATTGAAGTAGGCCTAAAAGTTGACAAATCCTCCAGGTCACCTTTGCCCTTCAAGGACCCTCCCCAATCGATACATACCTTTATGTTATTTATTTGGGATCAGGTAAGCCCAACGCACACAATAGTCCCTTTGCAGGTGCAACCGAAGAGCCTAGTTAACTGACTTGCTCAGAGTCACACAATAGGCCAATGAATTTGGAAAGAATCAAATCCTGTATACCAGACACAGAAAGCAGCTCATTAATAGCTCACAGCTTTAGTCCTGTGAGCTTACTGTTAATAGGAAATTCAGAAAGTGCCTTCACTACTAACCTCATTGGCATAATGCATCTCTGACTTACTACCCCACTATTTTGTGTGTGTGTGTATATATATATATATATATATATATATATATATTTATATATATATATATATATATCTATATATGTATATATATGTATATATATCTATATATATATATATATATATATATATATATATGGGTCTACCTGAAAACACCGAATGTTGATAATGCCGACAATGAGATAACCGACACCGGAAGATCAACAACGGAGATGACCGATGATTAAAAATCCCAACGCTGAGAACACCGACATGTTAAGGTAAGTGTGTGATATTGACGGACGTTAGGGTAAGGGTGCAGGTAAGGTAAGTGTGCAATAGTGACAGACTTTAAGGTTAGGGGCGGGTTAAGTGAGTTAGGGTTAGGGTGCGGGTTAGGTGAGTGCGATAGTGACGGACCTTAGGGTTAGGGTTTGGGTTAAGGTTAGTGCATAGATAGTTGTGTATGTAACGTTTAGTGTAGGTTTGTAAGGTTTTTGGTGTGCTTGTGTTGTGCGTGTGGTTTACGGAAAAGGTATTTGTTTTGTTTTGTTGATTGTCAGGATTGTGGTTTGTCGGGCATGTGAAGTTTCGTGTTTTTGAACTTTCGGTTTTGTGGTGTCGGTTATCTCGTTGTCGGTGTTTTTGCGTGTCGGTGTTTTCAGGTAGACCCATATATATATATATATATATATATCTGTCAGCAAGAAATTCAGAAAGTTCCTTCACTCTTAACCTTATTGGTTTAAATGGCATAATGCATCTTTGACCTACTACCTCACTATTTTGTACATATATATATATATATATATATATATATATATATATATGTATATATCTCACAGGTCTTGCCTCTTTCTCTCTTTCCAAATTTCCAAATGATGGCTCACCTCAGCTGCCTGCTTTAAACATACATTCCTACCCAGCTCTCCTTGCATGTCCATTTCCACTACCAGGCCATCATACTTCCAGTTATTCTAGTTCTACATAGGTTCATAGGTTAATAAGTTGGTACTAGGATATTGGCCCTAGGGCCTATATAAGCCAAGCCAAAAAGGTACCTTGGCTTTTGCCACCCAAGTAAATTATTTTCCTGTGGCCATGTCACGCAGAGCGACAGAGGTGATCCCTGGGGTGAATTTCCTATTTCTCATCCAATCATCAAGATTTTTCTTGAAGAGTGCTAATGAGGAGCTTTGTTTGATATAGATAGGTAGTTTGTTCCAGAGTATGGGAAGTCTCTGTGACAGGTATCTATCCCTCTAGCATGTTCTGTTTATTGTGGTGACAAGGTTTAGGTCCCTAGAGCATGTAGCTCGGAGGGAGTGGGATTTCCTTAAGTATTGCATGTCCAACAGCTCTGGGTTTGACATAGCTTTGTATGTTAGGCAGAGATCGCCTCTGAGTAGGCAATATGCGATGGAGTAAAGCTGGAGTTTTTTGAGACGGGCTGTGTAGGGCATCTGTTTGAGGCCGGTAATCCTCTTTGTGAGGTATTTCTGTGGCCTTTCCAGTTGTTGTAGATGTCTTGTGAGGAACATACCAAAAGGGGCATTGTACTCTATAATGGGTCTAATGAGTGATGAGTAGAGGAGAACAATGACTTCTTTTTTCCTGGATGAGAAACCTTTTGCGATGAGGTGTGCCACGTAGAAGGATTTCCTGACTACTGTGGCAATGTATTTATCAAAGGACAGACTACTGTCCATCTATGTCCCAAGGTCTCTTATCACACTTTCGGTGTTAAGTATACTACCGCCTATGTTGTAGTTCATGGGTACAGAGTTTTTACCAAAGGGGATGTCAATGCACTTTTTGACATTGAGCTTGAGGCCATGGCTTTGACACCAGACATCTGTCTCAGTGAGGCCCTTTTGTAGGATGTCCACATCATTAGGAGTTTCGATTATGGCTCCTAGTTTGCAGTCATCTGCATACTTTGTTAGCCAAAGACCTTCTGTGTTAGCCTGTACTTCAGAGAAGTAGATACCAAACAGGAGAGGACCCAAGACTGAACCCTGTGGTACTCCACTTGTCACTGGTCTGAAGTCGGATTTGGAGTCTGCTACTTTCACAATGTGGGTTCTGTCAGTGAGCCAGTTGGCAACCCATCTTGTGATATAGGGATTTATACCTAGTTTAGTGAATTTATCTATAATTCCAGAGTGGGGAATGGTGTCGAAAGCCTTGGCAAGAGCTAGATAGGCTGTGTGAACCACCTTCCCCTCGTCTACAGCTTTGGTGACTGCTTCAAAGAAGTCTATCAGGTTTAGGAGGAATGATCTGCCTTTTACAAACCCGAACTGGGTGGGGTCCAGAGTTTGGAGATTACCAATGTCTTTGTTTATAAGTTCCATGATGATACGTTCCATGGCCTTGCAGACCAGGCTCATCAGGCTAATGAAGTGGTAGTTCCCGAGGTCCGTAGTAGCTCGCCCCTTGTGGAGTGGGATAATCGTCACTGTGCGCCATTCAGCAGGCACAAAGCCTGAGGTGAGGTTATGATTCAACATGGCACTTAGGTGGGGTGCCAGTTCGTTCTGAAGTTCATATAGAAAGCAGCATGGAATGTTGTCTGTTCCCATGGATGCTGTGTTCTTGGCTTTGGAGAGTGTGGTTTTTACCTGTGCAGCCGTGATTACAGGAACTTTGCATTCTTCCGGTATAGAGATGGGCTCTTTAGGGGGTGAGAGGGGGGTAAAGTTAGCACTGAACCTATCTGCCAGGATGTTGGCAATATCAGTTGGGTCTGTATATTTAGTGCCATTGTGCTGTAACTCAGAGCAGATCTGAGTGTTCCCATTGAGATTCTTGACATAGCTATAGAATGCTTTGTGGTTGTCTTTAGAATCAGTGGCAATGTTGTTTTCGTAACTAGCTTTGGAGGATTTTATCAGGATCACAGCTTCTTACTGAGGCTGAACAGGGAGCTCTTCCACTCATGGGATTTTACTCTCTTTTGCAACAGTTTATTCCTTCTATTGTACAGTTTGTTTATGGCAGGGGACCACCAGATTGGCTTCCTTTTTTTGGAGGATAGCATCTTGGTTCTGTTTGGGATAGCACCATCCAAGCACTCGTGTAAGTGCTTATAAAGTGCAGTTGTGTAGGATTCAGTAGTCGTAACTGTATTGTCCATCTACATGGGTGTAATGAAGTTCACCACTTCTGTCTTAAGAAGCATGAAGTTGGCTTTGGAGAAATATTTTACCATGATTTCCTTAATGGGGGTGGGGGCAGGATGTGGATATCTAGGGTAATTAGCTTATGGTTGGATCGGACCAATGAGGCGTTGACTTCAGGTGTGGAACAATGGTCACTCATGTTCATAATGACTAGATCTAGGATATTGTTGCCCCTGGTGGGGGTGTGGATAAGTTGATCCAGGGTATTGGAGTTTATGAATTCCAGAAAGCGTTGAGCGAAGGAGTTGGTACATGAGTAGTTTTCCCAGTTAATGGTGGGGTAGTTGAAATCGCCCATTATTAGGGTGTTTGGTTGAACCCTAATATTTTCCAGTACATCAAGAAAAGAGGAGTGGGAATCCTGGGACATGGTGGGGGATCTGTAGCAAGCTACAATTTGGATTGCAGTTTTGCCCAGAGTTAGTTGCACTTGGATAACCTCGGCTGCGTTATGCTGAGCAGCTACCCTGGAGGTATGGATATCCTTAATGAATATGGACACACCTCCGCCTTTGGTGTTCCGGTCCAGGTTACATGGCCGAAAAGTGTGGTATGAGTTATAGCCTGGTAGTGCAGGGGTGCTCTCTTGAGCCTTGAACCAGGTCTCAGTCACTGCACAGATATCGATGTTCTCCATTTTAAGGAGTGCCTCGTGTGAGTGCATTTTGAGATTTAGACTTCTAGCATTGAGTAGCATCACCCTCAGTTTTTGCTTGCCTGTTCCTGTTACGGTGGTGAATTTGTCATTTGAACCTTGCCTAAAAAAGGCACTATAGGGGGAGGCAAGAATCTTAGCCTGTATCCAGAATCTCGGGGGTGACAGGTGCAGGCCATCTCTGGCAAAGCATCATGGTCTGTCGACCATGTCATTCCAGGCAGACAGATACTGAATTCCTTTAGAATGACACCAGAAGCTTAGCCAATTGTTGAAGTCAATCATTTTGTCCTTGTACTGCGGCATAATTCTGGGTGATGGCAGAATGCTACTCAGGGCTAGGGTCATACCTGCCTGGGCTACAAGATCAGAGAGCTCTTCCATGTCTCTTTTCATGTAGTCCAGGGAGGTACATCGTTCACACCAACATGGACAATGACAGAGTCATATTTGTACTTGTTGTGGAGTGATCTGAGTGTGTGGGTTATGTGATGGATCCTGGCACCCGACAGGCAGCTGACAGTAACCTTCTCCTTGTTTAGCCTGGTGAGTGGGACATCAGTGTGCCTGACTATAGAGTCACCTATGACTAGTGTGTTGGGTACGTTGTTTTGCCTTATTGGCTGTGGTTGAGTGGCACACTGAATCTGTGGGTTATGTGTCATTTGGGTTGTGTTGGGGGGTAGAGGTTGCTTGCATTTCTGCTTTGGAGGTCTCTGTTGCTTGATCAGGTTATTACTGAGAGCCTCCGCAAATGTTTTTGTGTTTCTATGTGCGGATTTTGGTGGTGTAGATTTAGTGCGACTATGTGATGAGTGTGGTGTGGTGCAAGTGTTTACCTTCTCCTCTTGACTGTCAAGTTCAGTCTTGGTTGGAGAGAGCTTTACCTCCAGTTTGGCTACATAAGTACATCTCTCACAGTTTGTAGTGTTGGGTAGTAGGAGGAGAGGGTTGTCTGTGTACATGAGGCAATTTCTACATTGGCCCAAGATGCCCAGATTCATCAGATAGACAGGAGAGAACATTGGGAGCTGACCCTTGGACAAGCCTGAATAAAAAAACATTTTCCTCTAGATAAGTGAGGAAAGTGAGTATAAGAGCTGTTTTTCTCTAAGCAAATGAGGAAAGTAAGTATCAAAACTGTTTTCCTCTAGGTAATGAGGAAGGTTGAGTGCTGTAGTAATTATTAGCTTATTTAGTGCTTATAACAAGTTCTGAACAAGTGCTGATCACGAATAAGCAAATTCAAGTGCTAAAACTAAGAATCTGTATCTGGACTAAACTAGTTACAAGAAAGGGGGGAAACAAGTGCAAATGTGGGCTTTTAAATCAGAAAGTTGAGAGAGATGGAAAAACTGCCCAAACAGCCAATAACTACAATTTCTGGGCCAGAACCACTCCTTATGTGGTAGATAGGTTACCTAGTGCTTACTACTCCCGCTGATATGCCAGAAGGCTTCCCTCCAACACAGAAAGCTTGGGGGGGGGGGCTCAGAAGCTTACATACATTAATGGATACAGCAAATCTGAATCTGGACTACACTAGTTACAGGAAAGGTAGGAAACAGGCTTAGATTTATATATATATATATATATATATATATATATATATATATATATATATATATATATATATATATATATATATATATATATATATATATATATATATATATATATATATATATATACAGAAAAGTATCTAAAACAGCAGTAAAAACAATTCAAATGCAGTGCAAGCTAGCAAACTTGAGTATGTAGCAATGTTAGTCCAAACAGTTTAAAAAATGTAATTAAATTAAAAATGACTAAAAACAAGTGCAGAAGGAGGCTATTAGGTAGAATGAGGTAAAGAGATGGGACTGGGGGGAGTGTCCCAGATCAAATCTACAGTGGGGGCGGACAACTGCAAAAGGCTCCAAAGTTAAAACAACAAGACAGGAATAGGGAGAGTGGGTAGGGGAAAACCAACACCTACAGCGGAGATCTGAAAAACTATACAGTGAAGCAAAAATAACAGTGCTCAACTCTGAAGTCAGCTAGCAATTCCAGAAAATGTTGAGCACAAGAGTTGGTACATGAGTAGTTTTCCCAGTTAATGATGGGGTAGTTGAAATTGCCCATTATTAGGGTGTTGGGTTGTACCCTAATATTTTCAAGTGTATCAAGAAATGAAGAGTGGGAATCCTGGGGCATGGTGGGGGATCTCTAGCAAGTTACAATTTGGATTGTGGTCTTGCCCAGAGTTAGTTGCACTTAGATAATCTGGGATGCATTATGCTGAGCAACTAGCCTGGAGGTGTGGATATCCTTAATGAATATGGACACGCCTCCGCCTTTAGTATTTTTGTCCAGGTTAGGTGGCCAAAAGATGTGTTATGAATTATAGCCTGGTAATGCAGGGGTGCTCTCTGGAGCATTGAACTAGGTCTCTGTCACTGCACAGATGTCGATGTTCTCCATTTTAAGGAGTGCCTCAAGTGAATGCATTTTGAGGTTTAGACTTCTAGCATTGAGTAGCATTACCCTCAGATTTTTCTTGTTTGTACCTGTTACGGTGGTGAATTTGTCATTTGAACCTTGCCTTAAAAAGGCACTATAGGGGTGGCAAGAGTCTTAGCCAGTATCCAGAATCCCAAGGGCGACAGGTGCAGGCCATCTCTTGCAAAGCATCTTGGTCTGTCGATTATGTCATCCCACACAGACAGATACTGGATCCCCTTAGAATGACTCCAGAAGCTTAGCCAATTGTTGAAGTCAATCATTTTCTCCTTTTACTGTGGTATTATTCTGGGTGATGGCAGGATGCTACTCAGCGCTAGGGTCATACCTGCCTGGGCTACAAGATTGGACAGCTCCTCCATGTATCTTTTCATGTAGCCCAGGGAGGTACGTCTCAGGTCATTCACACCAACATGGACAATGACAGAGTCATACTTGTACTTCTTGTGGAGTGACCTGAGTGAGTGCGTTATGTGGCAGATCCTGGCACCCGACAGGCAGCTGACAGTAACTTTCTCCTTGTTTAGCCTGGTGAGTGGAACATCATTGTGCCTGACTATAGAGTCACCTATGACTAGAGTTTTGGGTACATTGTTATGCCATATGGGCTGTGGTTGAGTGGCACACCGAGTTTGTGGGCTATGTGTCATTTGGGTTGTGTTGGGAGGTGGAGGTTGCTTGCATTTCTGTTTTGGAGGTCTCTGTTGCTTGAGCAGATTTTTATTGAAAGCCTCCACAAATGTTGGTGTGTGTTTTGTGTTTCTATGTACGTGTTTTGATGGTGTAGGTTTTGAGGGACTATGTGATGAGTGTGGTGTGGTGCAAGTGTTTACCTTCTCTTCTTGACTGCCTAGTCCAGTCTTGGGTGAAGAGAGCTTTGCTTCCAGTTTGGCTATATAAGTGCATCTCTCACAGCTTGTAGTGTTGGGTGGTAGGAGGAGAGAGTTGTCTGTGTACATGAGGCAATTGCTGCATTGCGCCAGGATGCCCAGATTCATCAGGTAGACAGGAGAAAACACCGGGAGCTGACCCTTAGACATGCCTGGATAGGTGCTTATTTATTCAGTACTAAAAAATATTTTCCTCTAGACAAGTGAGGAAAGTTGAGTGCTGTAGTAATTTGTAGCTTATTTAGTGCTTACAATGTGTTCTGAGCAAGTGCTGAGCTTAGAGAAACATATTTGAGTGCTAAAAATAAAACAAAACGGGATAGTTCTAAGGGAAAATTTGAAGAGCAGACTTTATGGCATCGGGGATAGTTTAACCCTAGCTAAGCAACGATGCATAAAGTGTATTTTTTTTATTATATAACAGTAGCAAATGACCAAACTGATTTAAAGAAATTAACCAATTAACCAATAAAAAGCTAAAAACTGAGCCCCGTTCCAGCAGTCATCGATCAGACAAGTTCTAACTGCACACTCCAGCCACTAGGGTGCAGGGGAATCTTCTCCAATAAAAGATGGTCTGGATTAGTGCTGAAATTATACAAACAAAGCTAGATTCAGCAGGTCTGAATTTAGTCTATGCTACAGCAAACAAGGCATACCAATTTCAGAAAGAAACCATTAAAATAAGCAGGCACAATAAGCCTTTAACCAGAAACCCCTGGCTCAGAAGGGCAGAATCTACTCTCTCCTCCCACAAGAGTGCAGCCCACATCGTCTTAATGTAAAATAACTGGCCCAAAGCCCAAGTGCTTAAACCAGAACTAATACACTTTTAGAATAACAGACACTAAGCCTTCAATCTACAACTCCTAACTTAGAAGGATGTAAGCTACCTGTCCTGCCACAACAATGCAGACCACAAACCTTCTTAATGTAAAACAACTGGTCTGAAGCTCAAGTGCTATAACCAAAGACTTAGAATAACAGTTACAATTTAATCAGGTTACTAACAAGCAGTAATAAATGTAGCAGAATAAATGCAATTAAGTACTTTTAAGAACAAGCATCAAAAGCAAAATAAAGTAATTAAGTAGGAAGAAACACAAATACAGTAAAAGCAGATGAATAAAGTGCATTTTTTATATAGCAATATAAAACGAGCAAACTGATTTAAACAAATTGCCCAGTTAACCAGTCTTCTTTTTCTTTCGGCTGCTCCTGTTAGGGGTCGCCAGAGCAGATCATCTGTTTCCATTTCTTCCTGTCCTCTGCATACTGCTCTGTCACACCAACTGCCTGCATGTCCTCTCTCATCACATCCATAAACCTTATCTTAGGCTTTCCTCTTTTCCTCTTACCTGGCAGCTCCATCCTTAGCATACTTTTCCCAATATACCCAGCATCCCTCCTCAGCACATGTCCAAACCAATGTAATCTTGCCTCTCTGGCTTTCTCTCCAAACCTTCCAACCTGGGCTGACCCTCTAATATACTGATTCCTAAACCTGTCCATCCTCGTCACACCCAGTGCAAATCTTAACATCTTTAACTCTGCCACATCCAGCTCTAACTCCTGCCTTTTTGTCAATGCTACCGTCTCCAATCCATACAACATAGCTGGTCTCACTACCCTGTTGTAGACCTTCCCTTTCACTATTACTGGTACTCGTCTGTCACAAATCACTCCTGACACTCTTCTCCACCCACTCCTTCCTCCCTGTACTCTCTTCTTCACCTCTCTTCTACACTCACCATTACTCTGAACTGTTGATCCCAAGTATTCAAACTCATCCACCTTCGTCAACTCTACTCCCTGCATCCTCACCATTCCACTATCCTCCCTCTCATTTACACACATATATTCTGTCTTATTGCCCATTAACCAGTAAAAAAGCTTAAACACTGAGTCCTGTTCCAGCAGTCTTCAATCAGAGAAGTTCTAACTGTACACTCCTGCCACTAGGGTGCAGGGGAACCTTCTCAAACAAAGACGGCCTGGATTAGTGCTCAAGTTATACAAACAAAGCTAGATTCAGCATGCCTGAATCTAGTCTATGCTACAGCAAACAAGGCGCACCAATTTCAGAAAGAAACAGTTAAAATAAGCAGGCACAATAAGCCTTTAACCAGAAATTCCCAGCTCAGAAGGGCAGAATCTAGCCTCTCCTCCCATAAGAGTGCAGACCACAAACCTTTTAATGAAAAATAACTGGTCTGAAGCCCAAGTGCTTAAACCAGAACTAATACACTTTTAGAATAACAGACACTGAGCCTTCAATCAGCAATTCCCAACTTAGAAGGATGTAAGCTACCTGTCCTACCACAACAGTGCAGACCACAACCCTTCTTAATGTAAAACAACTGGTCTGCATGCTCTCTCTATATTTTCTAGATGGGACCATCAAAATGCTTTACTTGTGTCCTTGATCAAAAATCTGCCTTCACCCAGGTGTTTTACCACTCTGATGAAACTCTCAACCTTCTTCTACAGGCTAGAATCTGATTGTCAGCTTTGAATGTGTGCATCAATATGCAGCTTATCTGCCTACTTCTGCCTCCAGCTTAGAGGGTTTCAACCTGCTATTCCAGTCCTTTAAATCTGCTGTCCTTTTCTGTACTTTATTCATTCTTTTGCTTACCCTCTGACTTGCTTATAGTACATTTCCTGTTCAGCCTCACTACCTCACTTTTAGCATTCTACTTCCTTCTTCCTGGCTCTTTCCTATTTTAACTCTGTCAGTGAAGAATTCAGCCCATCCATTCAGCTGCCCCACTATTATATATTCCAGTCCATTTCTGCTGGTTTAGTTCTTGAACATTACCTTGTGTCCATTACACATCCTTGCATGTACCCACATCAGTGCTTCCACCTCTACCTACTTCCTGTGTCAGGCTGTCCTATCCAGAGTGACATAGGCATGATCTGAAATATTCCTTTCCTCAGTTTGTGTCCCCAGGATCTTTCCTCATTACTTTCTTTAACAAAAAACAGATTAATCTACTTCTGTGCTGTAGTTCATTTCTGTAGGATACATATGTGCTGTGTTTACCATTTATACTATCCATATGCCAGTGAGCCTTCAGTTCCACCATACTCTGCATCAACACATTCTGGCATTCAGTACGGTACTCTTTCCTCCTATACAGTTTCTCCAGTTATGGGCCAATAACCACACTGGAATTACTACCCTACTATAATCCTACTCCAGTTAGCAGTAAGTTATCTAATGGACTCAAAAAATTACCAGTAAGTCCATAGATGTTTTCCATCATCATCATCACCATTACCGTTATACCCGACCCTACACTTTACCCTAACTTCCTGCCATTATTGCTCTTAACCACTGTATCCTCTTTCCTCAGAACCACCTTTCTCCCCCAGATAGCCACAGCTCTTTTCCTTCCCCACTCTCATAATCAGCCCAAATACATTCTAAACCCTTATAACTACCTAACGAATCTTGACACAACTCTAAAATGAATGTTTCTTCCCAGCTGCATTCCACTGAATAAATCTAACACTACATGGCTGTTTTCTTTATCCCTATTTCCATGATCAGTTCCCCAATATGTGCTCTTCATCATAACAGTCTCTAATACTCCCAAGCTAGTATTTGCTTCTGACACCTGTCAGCTTTGCAAATCCATTAGCAACTATATTTGTAAAACAAAAAAAAAAAAAAAAAAAAAAACAAGATAACAAAAAACCACAGTCAATGACCACAAAAGAGAGAACTTTAATAACTCTAGTGCCTTGGCTCAAAAAACAGCCTTCAAGGAGTCATCATCTTCTTTCGGCTGTTCCCGTTAGGGGTCGCCACAGCGGATATTCTGTTTCCATTTCTTCCTGTCCTCTGCATCATGCTCTTTCACACCAACTGCCTGCATGTCCAGGAGTAATACATTGAAAACACATACCCCCTTTTAATATATCAAACCCAATTAAACAATTAAGCAATAGAACATATCTAAATAAACATTTTCCAATTACAGTCCAAATTAAGACCTGAATGGTTTAAAGTATTAAATTTCAATGTAAAAACTGTTTCTTTGCACAAAAGTTTTCTTTTAAGAACATTTTTCAGAACAAAAATTAAACAAAACTTTTTCTAAAATGATAGCTTTTGAGGCACCAGGATCAGAATTATGAAACTTTGTAAAATGTTGGGGAACAGGACTCTCGAATTTAACCCGTCTAATATTCCTAACATGCTCCTGTAATCTTAACTTAAACTTTCTCTTACTCTCACCAATATACACCAAGTTACAGGGACACTGTTGAGCATAAATAACACCTTCTGTATTACAATTATAAAAATCAACAGTTTGAAAAGGTATCCTATTTAGATAATCAAATGTTCTAACAATAAATTGACATACACAACAAGAACCACAGGGCTAAGTTCCCATTAGAACAGGAGAAGGAGGAGGAATAACAGAAGACAGGAAGAAATAGTTACGAACCAAAATATCTTTCATATTCCTCCATTGTTTGTATGAAATGCCAGGAATGAACATAACACCCCAGACAAATCCCTAAATTTTAAGAAAAACTGCTACAAATAATTAATCAAAGCCACCACTTCTGAACTCAAAACAATGTAAGTAGTCATAAAATATTTTTTCCTGTGTTCATTAAAATTATCAAACCTGCAAGGAAATGTGCCATCCCTTACAATTCTGCCTCTACCCAAAGAAAAACTCTCCATAGCTTTGCAAATAGCAGATTCCACTAAATCTCTGTTATAACCTCTAGAATAAAACATGGAGTGTATCCTATGGACTTCATTAAAAAAATCTTTATCATTATTGCAGAGCCTACTTAATCGGATGCATTCATCATAAGGGTGAGCAGCTAAAGTATGCAGAGGCTGGCAACTACAGCCATCCTAAAACTGTCCCCCATCCAAAAATTTTCTATGTACTGAAGTTGTTAGTTCATTTCTTGAGTTCAACAGCAAAGTTATATCCAAAAAACAATCTGTCTCCCAACTTTTAGCAACTATATTTGTGTGTGACTCTGAGAGAACCTTTTACTTTTTCCAATTCCTCTGTATCCAAGCAGTACGTAGAACAAAACTCCTTTTCCTAGAATACCTTAAGTACCATCTTTTTGCATAACCTAGTAAGCCCTAGGAGGGATTGCCGCTCAGTACCCAAAACAATTCACCCAAATATTTAGGAAAATCCCCCACTGAGATTATCCAAATCTCCCCTACATTTAAACACCTACATACACATATCAATATGCCTGTATATATGTTCATAGGTAGTTACTAAGCTAACAACCCTGAGGGGGTGCTTTTTAAGCCTAGTCATGCTTCCTGAAGGCGAGAAGCAAACCCTGTACTTTGTGTCTGTAAGGTAAATACCTTAACCATAATGCCAACCCCCAACCACTGCCATGAGTTTCACATACAGTAGGCCATGTTACTGCTGTTAAATGGGGCAAGTTCCCCCCCAACATGTTAGTTGTACCTCGTAAGTCAAAATCCTTCCAAGAGAATCCATATTTGGAACTTCATACAAATGCCATTATATAGCCACCACCATTTACATGACAAACCATTGTTAAATGCCTACAATTCATTTAACACACCTCCCACTCTTATCTTCCTCATACATCTCTGGGCTTGTTAGATATTACTGTTCTTCATGTAAGGCAGGCCATTTCCAGCTTATGAAAAAAAATTGGACTATACACTTCCTACACATTTCTTACAAGTCTGATAATATTAGTATTTACTTGATATCCTCATGCCATTTGAGACAGCCTTGGACTGGGATTTACAGCAGGTATCATTTCAGAAAACTCAATGAACAGTGTGTATGAACTAATTACCATTGTAATACATATCATAATCAGAAAATATTGAAAGAAAAGAGAGAGATTAAACATAAAAAATCCATCTACAGACTTTTATACATGGACACAATTTTAAACATATTATTATCATATTTGTCCGATGGGAAGATTTTTTATGCAATTCCTATACAGCTCCCTGTCACTACTGAACACCTTGATCTCGTCCTTCATGACAATATTAAGTGAAGACAAAACCAACAAATATATCTGGCTTCCTACTATAGTGTGTACAGCCTATATATTCTGTTGTGAAATAACAGACCGACGTATGTGTGCTATCATGTACTCACCTTCAGCTGCAGACTAAGTATACCCTGAGCCCTAGGCTGTTTTCAATCTATGGACTCCCCTGC